>NW_006239182.1:193694-206168 GCF_000226075.1 Solanum tuberosum | reverse complement strand
ATAAAGACAATAACAAACATATCTAAATAAGGTTTGAAGACTCTATTCATAATGTCCATGAACGCTGCTGGTGCATTAGTTAAACCAAAGGACATGATCAAAAACTCATAATGACCATATCGGGTTCTGGAAGCTATTTTTGGAATATCACACTCCCTTACTCTTAATTGATGATAGCCTGATCTGAGGTCAATTTTCGAGAAATAGGAAGAACCCACATCAATTCTCAGAAGAGGATACTTATTCTTGATGGTAACCTTGTTCAACTGACGGTAATCTCTACACATCCTAAGGGAACCATTTCTCACGAACAAGATCGGAGCGCCGCAAGGTGACACACTTGGTCGAATAAAGCCCTTATCTAATAGATCATTTAGCTACTGTTTAAGCTCTTTCAACTCTGCTGGTGCCATTCTATATGGCGGAAAAGATATAGGAAGAGTATCTGAAAGAAGATCTATAACGAAGTCTATCTCTCTCTCAAGAGGGACTCCGAGAAGATCATCTGGAAAGACTTCTGGGAACTCTTTTACTACTGGAACTAATTGAAAAGGAGGTACCTCAACACTTGAGTCATTAACTCGGACTAAGTGATAGATACAACCCTTCGAAACTAACTTTCTNCCTTAAGGTACGAAATGAAACGACCCTTAGGCATTGCTGAACTGCTTTTCCACTCTAAGACTGGCTCATTTGGAAACTGAAACTTAACAACTAGAGTTCTACAATAAACTGAGGCATAACAGGCATAAAGCCAGTCCATACCAAGAATGACATCAAAGTCTACCATGTCTAACTCAACTAGATCAGCCATGGTACTCTTGTGAGTGACGGAAACGGGACAATCACCATAGACTCTCTCTACTAGAATAGACTTACCAACAGATGTAGAAACAATGAATGGTTCACTAAGTTGCTCAGGAATAACATCAAAGTTCATAGCAACACATGGAGTTACAAAAGATGAACTCACTCCTAGATCTAGCAAGGCATAATCAGTAAAGTCAAAGACTTGAATAACACTAGTGACAACATCTGGTGAATCCTCTTGCTCTTGACGACTGTTGATATCATATAAGCAGTTTGTCCCTCCGCCAGTAACAGAAGTAGCCCCTCTAGGTGCAGTTCTTTCTTGTGGAGCAATTGAAAAAGACTGGGCTCTATTGTCCCCATTATCGCTTCCCTGCTTGCTCTTTGGACACTCTCGCATGAAATGCCCACTCTGACCACACTTGAAACAACTAGTGGAACCCTCACGACAAATACCTAAATGGTTCCTACCACACTTGACGCATACAGGAGACTTACTACCCCATTGTGCCACGCTACCTCGAGAATATGCTGGTTTAGCTCTGAAGTTCTTATTATGGTACTCACATTTGTTCTTAGGTGCAAGTGCACTAGCAGATGATGGAGTAGGGCCCTTCTGTTTCTCTTCGAAGGATGACCAGTTGGCATTACTTTTCTGCTGCCTGAACTCATTCCCGGTCTTAGCCCTCTTATTTTTGAATTCCTCCCTATCCCTTAGCTTCTCTTTCTCTACTTGATGCACATAGACCATCAACCTCGAAATGTCCATATCCCCAATAAGCATTGATGCCCGGCCCTCTTTGCTCGATAGACGGGACAACCCAGCAACAAATATACTCATCCCACTCCTCACGTCCTCACGTCCTCACCCACTTCTGGAGCATTGCGAGACAGCTGGGTGAATTTCAACCCATACTCATGAAAGCTTAGAGAATCCTGCTTAAGTGAGAGGAACTCACGTACCATGGCCTCTTTCAGTTCTCAGGGAAAGAAATGCCCCAAGAAAGCCTCTTCAAAACAAACCCAATTTGCAGGTGGTGCATCCTCAGCTCTACCCCGTTTCCACTGATCAAACCAAGCCCTAGCAACATTTTTCATCTGATATGAAGCTAGTTCAACTCTCACAATGTCAGTAACATGCATCATGTCGAACACCTTTTTCAGTTCATCAACAAAGTTCTTTGGATCCTCAGAAGTGCTTGAACCAGTGAAACTTGGAAGATTCATCCTCAAGAACTCACAAATCCTTGAAGTGTCAGCCTCTTCTTGTCGAGCTCCTCTCTGCTGCCAAGCTTGGTTGGTCACAACTTAACTAAGCATCCTTATAGCCTCTCTGAACACATCATTGGTCACTTCCCCTTGAGGTTGTACTTCAGGTGCATTAGGTAACTCTTGTTCCTCAATATTCCTCCTAGCTGGACGACCTCTGGCTACTCTTTGTGGAAGCATTATTATCTGAAACACGCGCAAGCACAAATTAGAGGGAAACTATTAGAGATTAAACCCCAACGCACGAGAGAAGTGTGAAAGAAGTGAGGTAGTTCCCAAATGTTGCAGCCTCCTAATTATAGATGTGGCGCACTTCACACCGATAACTACGACTCTACGAACATGGATTCATTGACTTCCTAGGAATCTTGAACTCTGTGCTCTGATACAAAGTTTCTCACACCTCGAGCCTACACCCTGGGAGGGATTGGCACTCGAAGACCATTGATGCGAACCCTTGGCCTGGCTTACTAACTCAGCGGAAGACTTAACTCATCACATACACATTTATGAAGTAACTAGAATGTTATAAAGAAACATTCAACTGGCCTTTAAGGCAAACTCAAGTCTTTAACATATGAAATGAAAAATAAAGACAGTGAAATAACTAACTGACTGTCTGTCTCTCTATGAAGCCTCTAAATAACTGAGATGGATGTCGAGATAGGTCCACAACATCCGAATGAACTAATGATAAAATTGAAAGCAATGAAAAGGAGTCCTCCGAAATGCAAAGAGGGTCACCAACAGACTCTGAACTGCTCACTAGATCAACGAGGCGCCGAATACCGATCCTAGTTACCTGTGTCTGCATCATAAGAAGAAGCAGGCTAACTGGAATCAGTACATTGAATGTACGAGTATGCCAGTTGGATTGCTAACAAACATAGGCTTGAAAAGGAATCTGAAAGAAACACTTACCTTGGCTCTTTTCAACTCATTAATACTTACTGAACTCATTTCAATATAAACCAGTTTAAAACAAGTGCAATATAAAGAAAATCTGGTTAAAAAGATGATGTCAACTCTGTATATATACAAGGATACCACAACTCTGGAATGAATGTAAAAATACAATAAACTGGTGTATATAAAAGTACAATAACTTCTGTGGAAGTTTCTTTAACCGACAACCATAACATAAGAGCTATAGTGATGATTCAGCGATCTACCTCGCGCTACCAAAGCATCCTATACCCGGCCAAAGGTATAAGACCTGAACTACTAAGTGGATCTACTAGTCTATTGTGAAAAGGGTTCATCTAAAAAGTATAACCCTTTTCTACCCATAGTGGCTACATGGTTTTATGGAGATGTGAGTTATCTGAACTCATGTTCGCCCCTAATTCGGTGCTCAATACTACTCCCAAAATATACTGGCTCTTATGTTTAAAAACATACTTCTTATGTGATTTGAGGTTAGTGCTCCAAAAGGTAGATCAAAGGTTATCATGGAAATCAAAGTTTCCCCTTTTTATTCATTTATAAAGAAATTACTCTTTCTGAAAACTAGCCCGAAGACTCCTGGAAATCTCAGTTTCCGATCTTATTTAAATGTGAAAACATTTAAAATCTCTTTGGGAATACTGAATCGCCATATACTTTTGAAGAAATGAACATCAATCTATAATCTTTACTCTTTACTCAACTTGAACTTTAAGTCTTAAAAGAAGGTTAGAAACATTCACAAAAGACTTCTTGAAAAGACTCTGAAAACTTCCTAGACTTGGCTCTTGACTTTCCTTGAACTTGAATTTATGGATTCATGTTTATAGATAATTTCTAGGTGTATAGAAGTCATTTGTAGTAGTTAGAATCAATGGAAGGTGTTAGGACACTTTAGAATAACTAAAATAGGCTAAACGATGAAAAATTGGTGAAAAACGTTGATCTGAGCACGTCCCTGGGGCGCCGCGCCAGGCCCCAACTTACTTGGGCTTGTTTTGGGCACACTGCAGGCACGCTGCCCCAGCCTCCTGGCGCTATGCGGGCGCGACGCGCCTGGTCCTCCCCTGGTGCGTCTGACGAGTTTTTCAACTCGTTTTCTGATCCTGAATCATTTCAATCTGATTCTTTTTCCAAAATTCACCTTAGATTCATGTACGCAAATCATATGCACAAAAATCTAACCGAAAGAACTCAAGGAAACAATACTTAATCATCAAGAAACTCCTTAATCCCAACTCATATTCCAGAACGAAATCAATTCAAGAACAACTATCCAGAACATCAATTTCTCAATCTTTTTAGGACGAAAATAGGCTGAATTAAACATGCTTGGCGCATGGGTGAACTAACACAATGCTATGTGATCTCACATACCGTGTAGGGATCACCCCCGACGAATTCCACAAGCCAAACTTCGACAATGTTGAACGTTCTAACTTCTTTTCCTTTTTCCTTAGCCCTAGCGAGAAATCCCAAATTCTAAAACTGACTAAAATCTGATTTAAGCCATATTAAACTCCTAAAAACGGATTAAAATAATAGGGCAATGAAAAGACTAAAATACCGCTTAAAATTCCAGATCGGACATTTCCTTAATCCAACAGCCCAACTTCCAAAGGGCTTAACTCACTCATCCGAACTCGGAATCGCGCAAACTTGGTGGCTTTAGAAAGATTTTTCCAACCATATTTGGGACTACACCTAACTCATCCTGATCTTGGAGTTATGGTCGTTTGAAGTTGACTAAAAACTCACTTTAACTTAAAATTTTCCAGATTTCCTTATACTTTCCAAAAATGACTAGTTCCAGATATTATACTTCTTTCTAGTTCTTTCTAGTTGCGAGGTGTTACATTTTATATCATAAATATGTTTGTTAAAAATAAGTCTAAATAGTCTCAAAGCCATCTATTATATCAAGAGTTATTGGGACGTACCCCATTCATTACATACAATATTTGAAAATTAAAGACAATACGCAATAAAAGGTTTAGTCTTCAGAACATGAGGTCTTACCACTTCCAACAATTACTGAAGTAATATTTAGCCACGAGGATGCGAGATCAGATCGTCGTACCGTACATTTAGGAAAAAATGTAGGCAAGATTATGCATTAGTACAAACAATGTACCAAGTATGATAACAATACATAAGAGTTATAAAATCATGCTAAAAGGACTTTTCGTGATATGAAAAGACCAAGGTAAAACATAAGTTATGAGATTAGAAGCATAATCATGATTATGGTCAATAGAATTAAAACTCATCTATTAACACATGTGAGATACTTCTAGAAGTAACCTTAGTTCATCATTATTGTGGGAGGTAGCATTAACCGACATAGAGACCATGTGTACTATAACATTGAATCCAGTGTCTATTCCATACCGAAAAGGGATATCCTTACTTGCCAAAGTAAGAACCATAACGTCTAGCTTAAGTGGATCCACTACCTATTCTCTATTTAAGATAAACCTATGGTGGCACATAGTTATGGGACACGGGTAATCGACATTTGTCACTCGGTGCTAAGCATAATTCTCACGGTATTGTCATCAATCATATTAATCTTATCTTTAAAGGACATGGGCAATCGCCTCTTGTCTTATAATCCATGGAAGGGCACATCAATTAGCCAATACAAGCTAAAGTTCATTAGAATAGCTCCTAGTTATTCATTCATCGTTTAGTAGAGAAAACCATTCAACTCTAAGAATCCTTTATGTGTGAAAATGCTTTCACATTCATGTATTGAGTAATATGTGAGAAATCATTTCACCACAACAACAGCATTGATGCTTCACTATCAAAGAAATCTTAAATCATCTTCATCAATTTTTATAAGAACATGTATATCTTCATAAATTCATTTTTGGGTTCATGGGAATTCAACTTAAAAGCATGCAATTACTTAAACTCATTCATAAGAAAACATAAAACAATCAATTGGATCAACATTGAAAGGCATCCATGGCAATGGAATACAAACCTTAATTTGATTGGGGAATCTAAATTTACAAAACTGTGTTTAGGAACCCTATGAATGAAAGAGCTCCATAGGTGAAAACTATCATACCTTGATGCCAAAAGCATCCCATTAATGGTGGATTTGGAGACTTGATCTTAAAACTCTAGACTTCTTCTTCTTCCTTAGAGAGAGAAATATTTGAGAGGATGAACTTGATCAACTTTTGGGAATTAAGGATAATGAATTGAATTGAGTGATGTGGGGATTTCATATCATCATATGTGGCCTACAGTAGAGGTCAAAACGACATAGTATGGGTTAAAACATTAAGGAAAAGACCATAAAGCCCCTTTAAAATAATTTGCAAACCCTCACTAACGGTCAGGCCTACAGTTTGTAGGTCCTACCACAGACTGTCGTACAAGACCGTTGGTGGGTTTAGAGATCACAATTTTGGACCCTCAATGACTGGACCGCCATGTAAGGTCCATGGGTCCAGCTACATATCGTACATCCCAACTGTGGGTCCCAACTTTTGATCCTAATTATTATAAAGTCTGAGATTGACCTATTAGACTTACGTACGACTTGTTCATTTAATGGAAGACCATCCCGGTGAACTGTAAAAGAGCACTCAGATTAGACATTTTCTGAACTTTGGAACTTGCCAACCACAGTTCCACCTACGATCCGTGGTCCAACCTACAAACTGTCGGTTGTTTCGTCAGAACTGACATAAGATTTTTAGAAACTACAATATTTTTCCTTCTTTTCGAATTTGAGGTGTTACAATATCTCCCCCTTGGGAACATTCATCCTCTAATGGAACTCAAGATATCACAAGGGGGATTGGAACTAAATCAGCCAAACATGAATGAAATCTTAGAAATGCATATATATGAGGAGGAAACATCAACTCCAAGAAAAAGTATGTGTAAAAAATCATTCCATAAGGTATATATGCAACTAATACTCAGATGTGCATAATCGTGGAGAAATCAATCACGCTATCTCATTTTCTCAAGAATCAATTTTTTCACGAACATGACTAAATGTGGAATCATGGGAATATCTAAGACACATGACACCGAAAGAGTAAACCATAAGGAACTGGATACCTCGAGTTAGAGTACGGACGGAGCGAAAGAGATGAGTATAACGGGATATAATATCGGCCTCAGCCTCCCAAGTAGAATCCTTAACTAACTGATTCCTCCTAAGAACCTTCACCGAAGAAATTTCTTTATTTCTAAACTTCCGAACATGCCTATCCTAGATCTCAACTAGAACTTCTTCATAAGAAAGGCTATCCTTTATGCCCAGACCCTCCAATGGTACTATAGATGTCTAATCACCAACACATTTCTTCAACGAAAATATATGAAAAACTGGATGCACCGATTCCAGGTCATTAGGCAATTCAAGTTCATAAGCAACTTTACCAATACATCATCAACACTCCCAACTTAAACCTTTGCTTGTCCTCAAGTAAACTTGAGTTCAGCCGTTCAAAAAGGGTGTCTCAAACAGTTCTACAAAAAACTCAATCATGAGTGCACACAACAAGACTCAATTTACTTATGCAAGGATCAATTGTGTACTCAAAGATTCAAGTTGTGACACACCATTACCAAAGATTCTCATGCTCGCAATACTTGCTACTTGTGCAAGTGTAAGTTCAAACATAAAGTATGTAAATGCCCTTACATGAAGAATGATTCCATATTCATAGACATAGGTTAATCAATTCAAGATCAGGAATAAGATGCAATGCTCACACTAAAAAAAAAGGAACACAGAGCATGATTTCACCCAGAGGTTTGCCCTTATTTTCCAATCTACTTGCGATTTGGCTTACTAAAGATAAAAAAAAGGCCTTTCTAAGGCTTGTAATGGGTCTGAGGGCAAAGCTATGGTCATTTAGGCTCAGTGACTTTTTCCTCGTGAGTTGCAGAATTCTCAAGGCATTTCTTTCTTTTCATTTATCAATTCTTTTTATAGTGCTTCTAAGTCACCTTTTTTTCTCCTCCATGGATTGCTTGAAACCCTATTCCCTTTGTACTTTATTCCACATATTTTTTACTTTTTTTAATTAAATTTAAAGGGTTCTATTTTATGCAATACCATAGGTTAAGGGGGACTTTTCTTGCACTTCTTGACTTAACCTTTTCCCTTTCACCACACCCCCAACTTTGGCTTTTGGCCTAAGTTGTCTATTCGCTAAACCACAACTCACGAAGATCGTAGGTAGTGGGCAAGTAAGGTCTAGGGTTCATCAAGGTTCTTCCAAAGAAAGGTAAGTCTCAAAGGGTGTTCAAAAGAGTTTAACACGCTCACGGGTAGGCCACAAAAGAGGTATATGTCAAATTTGGCTTACACTCTTTGAAGTTGCCTAAGATCATCTCAAGAGGACACCTTTCTAAATCAATCAGACTAACAGGGAAAATTCTAGGTTTATTCATCCAAGTTTCAAAGCAAGTTAATCACAGAAGGCATCGACAATTAAGTCAAACAAGACTACACACTTTTGCTAGTGCGCAATGGTCATTACTAGAGAATCAATTCGATAAATGGCTAATCACAACGAGATGCAAAGAGTTCACATATTGTCTATGCAACTTCATTTGGCCTCATCGTAGCCGTACATTCATGTTCATTCAATTGAGAGCACTATTCAAGTCATCGTTATTGATCAAAACCGAGACTCAATTATTTTTTCCAAAAGAACAGCCACATCGTGGGGAAAATTTAAAAAAATTCGGAATGGTCAAAAATCGTTTGCAATTAAGAATTAGCGGAGCCACAAGCTTAGACAATCATAAAGTAGTTTTAAAAGCACAATTAAAATCATATAACCCAAATGTACACCAAAACACAAGTATTTGAAACATGCAAAACAAGGTGGGCCTCACCCCACCACAAATAAGAGCGTTCGTACTCAAATGCGAATAATAATAGTACCCAGAGTTTAAGAAAGATAAGATATAGAAAGAGGTCAAGAAGAGTCCTATCTATGCAGTCTCTCTATCTGCCGGGGCCTTCGATGCATTTCCCTGAAGTAAAACCATGGTCCCCGGAGTATTGTTGTTTTAGTCCTCATTTTTTGACTTTGTTGTGGCCTCTACAGCAAGATTAGCTGCAATCATCTGATCTATCTCTTGAGTTGCTCCGAAGACCCGCATTACATTAACAAAACTTTGAGCCCATGAAAGCACATTGGGGTCGATGGGAATTTGTCTCTTTGATCTGGCTTCATTGTTATATTTCCTTTGTCTAGCTAACTTTGCTTTATTTTCGTCTTTCTTAAACTCTCGTGCTCTTATGTGCCTGGGTGGATCATTTCTCCCTATGACTTTTGATCTAGCCATTACTGCAAAGCCTTCGAGGATAAGTTAGATAGCACGTCAAACAGGAGAAAAAGGGTGTTATTGGGTGTGGAATCACTTAGCCAAGATAGTTGGCGAAGTACTTATCTTGGTAGGCCAATCGTTGAAAGTGATGTACAACTGATACAAGGGCGCAAACAAAGGGCGATCAAGGCATCATTCGGCGAGTCACCGAGTGCATTTTGTGAATTAAACTGACCGCCGAAAATCACAAATCCATCAATACATAAAGTATTCCGTTAAAGGTGGAATGAGGACGTTAGGCGAACCGCCGAGCAGTTCAGCGGATTTTGTTCATCTCGCCGATCATCTCAACTTGTCTAGTTTTAACCCATCCTTTCAAATTTCACCCCGCAACCCCAGATAATGCAACTTACGCTTATATAACTCAATTTCAATGAAAACCCAAAGAAACTTCTATTCCCACCGCTTAACAATTCAACTCAAAGCAAAGTTAAGTGGTAGTCCCTCAAATCATGCAGAAAATATCAAGTCTTAATCGATAATATATACAATCCCAGTAACTCAGAGACTCAACAGAGATTTTCTACTGTCAGTAATTATGCAAATAAGTAAAAATTCTGATCAAATAATTGAGGAATTTGATTAACAACCTTTGATGCTGGATTAGATAGTAATGGTTTGCTAGGCAGCAGTGTGATCCTAATCCGAGCACAATTCAACACGTAAAATACTCTAAAAATGTGAGAAATATAACTGTTAAAGTGCGAGTGTGAGTTTCTAAAAGGGACAAAGTGAAAGAAACTAAATGAAATGGAACTTTTAAACCTATGGATTGTGACCGTCCAGTTTTTGCTCATTCGGCAATGTTAGTTGATTTCGCTCCATCACCCAACGAAATGCCAAATATCTAATTTCCTCACCGAGTATAACAAAGTTTTCAGTTCAGGTGAGCAGTGCATCAGAGGTTTTTATAGAGATCGCCAATTGGATTGGCGATGCGCCGACAAAATTCATACTCCACCGAGTTTTACAGACTCAACCTTTAAGACGTATTGTGACAAATAGTGGGAGGGATCTGGTACGACGTGCCTGTCGGCGATCCACTAAACTGAACTATTGCTCGCCTCCATACATCTTTTCAAGCACTTTCCTTACTCAATCTGTACAAACAGCACACTATTATTTTATCAAGATAACAAAAGACGAGTAACTGGTTTTGGGTTACCTCCCAAACAGCACCTTAGTTAACATCGCGACACGACGCAAGTTAACCTTCAGACTTCACTCTTGGGGTTAGCCATTGTATCACTAGGCAAACACCCTTGTTGTCTTAGATTGAGATTAGACGAGATATGACCCATTTGGGTCTCTAACTGTTTGATTGAAACTGAATGAGAGGTGATAGTCTGGCTGAGGGTAGACACGTCTTCTTTCATGACTTTTAGCATTTTGTCTGACCCTTCAACACTCTTTAGGATATGTGAGAGCATATCCTCAAACCTACCATCTTCCGAGTCCTTGGGCTTCTGCTGGTCGTGGGGAGGCACGTATCATCCTTCTCAACATCCTTCCAATTTGGATTACTGTCCCTCCATTCACGATCTCGATCCTTCCAGCCTTCGTCTCTAATCCATCCTTGATTACCACCCTGCCTTGGGTAGTTCGAACTATATCCCCCTCCCTGCTTAGCTAGAAAATTTACTTCCTCGTCATACATGGCTCCACGGGTACCAGCCCACATAATTTTTTTGGATAAAATGTCATGCTGATCTTTGCCATGTTTTGGTCTCGCTCATTATCTTTCTCAACCTGCTCCTTGGATAGCTGAAATGTGACTGGTGAGACCTGGTCTTCACGGGTGTACCACGCCCTGTTGATGGTTGTCATGCCATCGAGAAGTTGAGCTGCTACTGCATATGGTTGTTGCATTAATCCTCTGGCCGAGAGTTGGTTAACTACACCTTTGTTTACCGAGTCAAGACTCCGGTAAAAGTATTGAAGGAGCACATTATCAGGTAGACCATGGGTTGGGCATTGTAGTACCAATTTCTGAAACCTGAGCCAAGTTTCGTGCAAAGGCTCTCCATTCAGAAGCTTGAAGCTTTGGATGCCATCCCGAATAGTCATCATCTTGGAGGGAGGGAAAAATCACACATTAAATGCGGTGACCAATTCCTCCCATGAAGTGATTGAGTTACGTGGCAGCTTAGCTAGCCACAATCACACCTCCCCCATCATTGAAAAAGGGAATAGCCTCAATCGAACCGACTTCTACTTGATGTTTTTGAATGAGAATGGTCCGCACACATCTACGAAGTTTCGAAGATGCTCATGTGGGTCCTCATGTGCTAATCCACTGAAAAGTCCCTTTGGTTGCAAGAGTTGCAACATGGTGCTCGTAATGTGGAACACCGCATTTCCCTCTGCTGGATGTAGACGGATGGCTCTAACACCTCCCTTGAGCAGTGGATCATTGATGTTCGGCTCTTGGACATCGTTGAGGTTGTCGATGTCGTCCTGATGGCCCACCTCGCTCCGGTTACTACCGTTAACACTCATGCTTTATGAAATGTTTACACAATCAACAAAACTAAACTAAAAATTAAGTTAGTAAACTACAACTAAGAAGAACAAAAAATCTATTAATCTAGAAATTCTCAAATAACACCACTCCCCGGCAGCGGTGCCATTTTGATGCTTATCGTGACCAACGACACTAACCTACGGTATTAGTGTCTATGATCATCGATAGTATAGTAACCCAACTAAAGGTTGGGGTCGTGTCCCAATGGAGTGGTTTTTAGAATTGATAGAAAAATACAATTAAGCTCTAACTAGTCATAGCTAAAGACATTAATGAATAACAACATGGTAAATTAAAGGGGCTGACACAAAAGTGTCAAATATCAATTGGGATTTTGTCACAAGTAATAAAAATAGCAAAAATTTACAAGAAAATCAAGTATGGGGAAATGTTCTTGGGGTGTGACCGCAATACAAGTTGAGATAAATCATTGGGCACATGTTTTCAATAGAAAATTTGCAAGATAATATCGACTAGCCTAAGCTTTAGATGGAAATAAGTTCCCTCTCGGGCAACTTACCCCGTTCCAAATGGGTTACTCTCGA
>NW_006239182.1:122555-193263 GCF_000226075.1 Solanum tuberosum | reverse complement strand
TATAAGAAATTAAACTTTGATTTAAGCAAAGGAAGAAGAATGGAGAAGACCCACTTCCAACTTCGGGAAGATGAAATCCTCTCTTCAAGTCTCCCACAAACCCTCTCCAAACTTGAGAGAAAATATCTAAAAATGTACTATTCTATTCTGAAAAATAATTATAATGGTTCGGAACTTCTAAAATCAGTAAAGAGTTTAGTATTTATAGCTATCAGAAATTAGTGCAGGTGGATAGTTCGGTGAGGTTAGTCGAGTCCATCGAATGACTCGGTGACTCGCCCTTCTTCTGTCTCATCGCCGTTGAATGCTTGCCTACAACATCTTCACGTTCTGGACCATTGGGTGGTATAACTGCTTCGCGGAACTATTCGGCGAAGCACTGACTACTTCTTTCATCTCCCTTTTCATCCTCTTCCTTCAGGGCTTCGCATACTGGAACAAAGGGCAGAGTCTGTCTTTTACGGCGAATCGCCAAAGGTTCTTGGCGATGCTCATGCCTTCAGCTTCTTCATTCTTTTCAGCCTGCTTGTTCCTTTTTGCGCCTAAGTGGTCCATGCTTCCATTAAAACTTCAAATACCTGAAATTTAAGAGTTTTCATCAGATATTGAGACAAAATAAGCATTCGACGACACTATTTCTGTAGCGACCTTTTCAAACCGATACCACTACCTAAACAAGAAATATAATTAAATACCTGCGACATTCTAAACCGATTAATGAGGGCATACTGATTTTAATCTAGTAGAGGGATTAGATTCATAACGAACTCCAACTTAAAAAAATTTTTTAGCAAATAACCGACCAGATCTTCATGCATATATTAACCTCACACTCAAGAGTGAAATGACAAGAATATCACAAGTTTCCGAGTACCGAAATCAGCCGGCTCATGCTTCACACAACTTTCAAAACATAGAGCAAATTAGTATATTAGAAGACTTGGGTTTACACACCCAAAAAGATAAAAACGTATAACCATACTTATCTTACAACCCATGGTGACGTGACCAAATCAGCCCTCAAAATCTCATGTAAATATACAACACAAAGATCATGTACAAGTTCCAAGGTTTATACAAACTATATATGCCTATATGCAAATGTGATCTTCCTTAAGGCTTTCAAAACCTCCATCTTCAATGGCCAACTTCAAGCATCATCGCAAACAGCCCCTACGATAGAAACAACTATCACTAAGCATATAGCTTAGTGGTGTAAAAACTATAGGTTTGGAGCCCTCAAATTCACCAAGTTATCATTCTCAAGTCAAGGGCAGCATAATTGAACATAATAAATAAATCAAGTAAACAATATATAAAGAGTATCAAGTTTGATATTTAAAGATCCAAATGTCAAGAATGCTCATAGCTCAACTTTTGAAGAGATTCAATAACAGGCTCACCCAATATATACATTACGTCATCACACCGAGCACAAGCAGGTATCAAGAAGGGTCAAAACCCAATAATCAAGAAAACCAAGAACCATATAAAAAAAATGGCTTCCTATTTCATACTTAAAATGGACAACTTCCATTCTTAAGACGAACTAAAAATCCAGAGTCAAGATGGCAAATGATCCGAACCAAGAGGCATGCCAGGAGTGACAAAATCACAGCCACAAGAAGGACAAGGTCCCAACAACAGTACCAAGTGATCAGACAATCCGTACAAGTGGGCGAGTTACACAAGCGTCTTTAATGTATTAAAGAATACCAATACGACAATGCAAAGTGACAAGATGTAACCAAGGTACCAAGATAATTTTCAAATATACCAGCAGGTAAAAAGAGTACAAGTATAAGTTTATACACAAACCTCAGTTCATTAGCAGACAAACCGTCCAACAAAACTCCATGAGTCAAACCGTAGACCAAGCAGCGTATCAAATTCTTCAACTTATATACAAGGATATACAACCTTAAAAAATGAATTCAATAACTTATTTACTTTCTAGCAGCTCAATAATGATGACGTAAAATAGGGTTATCATCACAAGTAAGCCTAGCCTGTACTAATATGACTATGCTCCCAAAACAGTAAATTCTGGCCATCCTAGTGCCTCATGTCGCAACTAAGATTTTAAATGGAAAATGGCCAAACTGGACTGTATACTCTTCATGAAAGATGTAGGTACCTCTCTTAAGGTTTTAAACAACCAAGAATCACCGCAAAATGTATTTTGTATCAAAAGATATATTCAAAATACTAACCGATGTCCATACAGGATTTCAAACTTCAGAATCTAGATAGAACTTGTCCTATGATGTGTCGCATATTTCGAATCCATAACAACCAAATTAGAGTTTAACATAAACATAAGAGTTGTACATATACGAATTATCTTTCAAAATCATATTTATTCACAGTAAACAAGGTTCTATAAAACGAGATATGCTTAATCTACTAACCGCTACCCAGCTCAAAAATAGGTTTTACTACTTAACAAAGAGAAGAGTGTAACTCGATTTTCAGCCAAAAGGACCAAGATTTTCTCTTGTGATCTTGAAGAACAACATGTTAGATAATGTTCTAAGGGACTTATACTTCAGCTGAGACGAATTTCCTAAGAGGAGGTGTCAAAATATAGTAACACAAGAGGTGCTTATCATATACACAGTTGTCCATAAAAGTTGGATGCCCAAATAATTTTTTTCTGCCCAAATGCATACATATACACCTATATATATATTTATATATATATCCTTCACCTCCTTTAAAACTATACATTTTTATAATTAAAACATTACGCAAATACCCCCATACAATACATTAAATTACGATGACAATCATTTTAAGTAAGGTTGCAAATATAACATTATTTCAAGTTCCCAAAATAAGAATAAAACATATTGTGGTAATTAAGTAGTGGTTTATCGACATGCGACTCTTTTTAGCATTTTCAGGGTGTTATAATTTCTATCAAAATAAAGCCTTATATGAGTACAATTTGTGGACTCATCACACATCCAAACCCAATTCTTGAAGCATCACAATAAACAACAAACCTACCAGTTCCTTCTGATAAAGTCAACACCAGATTGAAAGTAAGTTTATCATTCAATTCTTTGACACTCTTCTCTCATTTTTCCGACAATGTGAACTTAACGTTCTTTTAAGTCAATGTTTTCAATGGAGAGGAAATTTAAGAAAACCCTTCTACAAATCTTCTATAGTAACTAGTCGAACCCAAGAAACTTCTAATATCGTAAGGGGAGAGAGGTCTGGGACAACTCTCAACTGCATCCATCTTCTTAGGATCTACTTCAACACCCTTACCGAAATAAATTTGACCAAGAAAGGCCACGAATCTCAACCAAAACTTGCATTTGCTAAACTTTGCAAAGAGTTGTTGGTCCTTGAGGACTCGCAACAAAATCCTCAAATGATCGGTATGCTCGTCTTCACTCCTTAAAAAGAATAATATCTTCAATAAATACAATCCCAAACATATCCATGTATTTTCTAAACACCCTATTCATCAAATCCATAAACAAGGCTAGAGCATTGGTCAAGAAAAAGGACATCATTAAAAACTCATAATGACTATACCGAGTTCGAAAAGTGGTCTTCGAAATATCATCTTCTTTCACCCTCAATTGGTGATAAGTACCTAACTAGAGGTCAATCTTAGAAAAGTGTCTTGCTCCTTGTACTTGATCAAAAAAGTTATTCATCATCAGAAGAGGATACTTATTCTTAATGGTAATCTTTTTCAATTGCCGTTAGTCAATACACATACGGAGTGAACCATCTTTTTCTCCAAACAAACAGAATTGGAGCACTCCATGGAGAGATACTTGGTTAAATGAAACCCTTATCCAACAAATCCTTCAATTGATCATTTAATTCCTTATGTTCTGTCAAAGTCATTCGATAATGAGGAATAAAGATAGGTTGTATATCTAGGAGAAGGTCAATACCGAAGTCTATTTCCCTTTCAGGAGAAATATCGGGTAGATCATCCTTCTGGAAACTCATTAACAACAGGGACCAACTCAAGAGTAGGGGTTTCAGAATACATATCCCTCACTCGAACAAGATGGTATAAGAAACCCTTAGGAATCATTTTTCTAGCGTTAAGACAAGGAAAAAAATTGACTTTTAGGCATAGAATTTCCCTCTCTACACTCTAGGATAGAATCCTTCGGAAATTGGAATTTGACCACTCGGGTTCTATAATCAATAGAATCATAACAAGAATTCAACCAATCCATGCCAAGAATAACATCAAAATCTAGCATATCAAGCTCTAGAATATTAATATGTATGACTTTATTGGATGAGGAGGCAGGAAAATTTATGTACACTTCCTAAGCTACAATAGATTCACCAATATGAGTAGAGACAGGAAGGATCTAACAACACATCTTGAGGCATATCAAACCTCTTAGCCACATATGGTGTCACAAAATAAAAGGTAGCACCGGAATTATGCAAAGCATAAGCATCAAGAAATTTAAATCATGTTTATGCCATCTATTTTGGGTAATATATACTTCTTAATTTATATCATGTTTATGCCATCACCTATTATAACATCTAACATGTCTTATTTTGAGATTTCAAAATATTTACATTTTAAGAAGGCTTATCCATTTACGGCCCACATACATGTTCGATGAACGGTCCAAACGTGAGTGGCCGTAAATAATCTCAGACAACTTCTATAAATACATAAAATCTAACCTATTCTATCATTTGCCCTCATTTCACTTGATTTCAAGAGCTCTGAAACCCTTCTCCTCTAATCCTAAGGCTAGGTAAGTGTTGTTCAATGCTTCATGAATGATAAGAACGCCTTCATAAAATACTATTTTTCAAATAGATATACACGTGTACAGACTTATCAATTTTGTTACATTTGTTTCTACTTTAAATTCAATTTTACATATAGAAAAAGTTTGTGAATTCGGGACGTCAAGTAGAAGACCAGTTAAACAGATTTTCAAGTGTGTATATTATACTGGCAAGTGTGTATAACTCATGCTTAGTATAACAACACTATTTATAAGGAGTAGCATTTCATCAAAGCTTAACCAATATATATGTATTTTTATTTGCTACTCATGGTTTTATCAAAATATATCATGCTTATGCATAACTGAAAATCAACTAAAAAATAATTATTATTTGTTAAATTAATTTTAACTAAATATAAATAGTGTATTTATCACTCGGACGAACCCCTCGACGCTACCTAGCTCGGCCCCTGTCCTAGAATGTCTAGCTAGAGTCAATCTCTCCAGTTTAAAAGCTTCGAGAAATCAATCAGAAAATTGATCAGTCGTTACACATATATATCTATATGAAAATCAGTTTAATTGGTCTTCTACTTTAGGTCCCGAATTCACAAACTTTTTCTATATGTAAAATTGAATTTAAAGTAGAAACAAATATTACAAAATTGATCAGTCACTACACGTGTATATCTATTTGAAAAATAGAATTTTATAAAGGCGTGCTTATCATTCATGAGGAATTGAGGAAAACTTACCTAGCCGTAGGATGAGAGGAGAAGGGTTTCAGAGCTCTTTAAATCAAGTGAAATGAGGGGAAAATGAGAGAATAGGTTAGATTGTACATATTTATAGAAGTTGTCAGAGATCAGTTATGGCTACTCACGTTTGGACCATACGTGGAACATGTATGTGGGCCATAAATAGATAAGACTTCTTAAATTGTAAATTTTTTGAAATCATAAAAATAAGACATGTTAGATGTTATAATAACTGATGGCATAAACATGATTTAAATTAAGAAGTATATATTACCCTTGCTTCTAACCCCCACTAGGGAAAGGATTCTATGCACTCCTGGCGAGTCTACAGGGCATAGAATATATTTTGCTTCTAACCCCCACTAGGACCGGACAAAATATTAGGTTAAGCCCATCGACAATTATCTCCTTCATTCTTAATCTCATTTGGAATCACTTGAGAAACTTAGATACTATTTTCTCAAATATGCTATTAGTATATAATTTTTTAAGACTTATGAAAATCATCACGAAGGTCCTCTTAGCATTAACAAAAAATAAAATCATTTCCAATGCTGCATTATGCAAGTTTGGATGTGCTCGTAATATGCCGAGATTT
Source organism: Solanum tuberosum (assembly GCF_000226075.1). Lineage (NCBI taxonomy): Eukaryota > Viridiplantae > Streptophyta > Magnoliopsida > Solanales > Solanaceae > Solanum > Solanum tuberosum. The sequence continues at coordinate 187,165 of NW_006239182.1, read as the reverse complement.
ATCTATAATGAACCATTCAATCTTAAAGTGAGGCTCATTCCTAGTGATAATTCTCAAATTCACAGCTTTGGCGAAGAGTTCCTGATGCCTTCAGTAAAAGTGTATAGTAGGGCAAAGGAGGAGATTAAAAGCGAGAGAGAAGCTGATGTGGTAGAGGCACTAATAGGTGCCTACCTCAGCTCGGGCGGGGAAGTAGTAGCTTTATCATTTGTGAAATGGCTTGGGATGGATATTGATTTTATTGATGCACCTTAACCAAGGCACTTCCTCGTGATGCTGACAAACCAGTGAATGTCTGGTACTTGGAAATCCCTGCTACATTACAAGATCCATGATTCTTCGTTGCTTGTTGAAGAGCTAACTCATAGATCTTACATGCAACTTGAGATTCCACGATGCTATCAGCACTTGGAATTTCTTGAAGATATAGTGCTAAAATATGTTATTAGAAACACATCTCTAGTTCAAATATTCAGGACTGCTTCCAACACTAATTACTGATTTGAGGTTTACTTTTGTAAATAGTGAATGTTATGCTCAATCTGCACTTAAGGCTAGCCTGCACAAGAACATCCTTTATGCCTTGCAAGATCTGCAAAGGTAGATATGTTGTACTGTTGAGGATTATGAGAAATTAGATCTTATGACCACGTTTGGATGGAAGGGAGAAATTACTTTCCCAAAGGTTCTTTGAGATGTTATTGAGTCCGTTGCTTGTGCAATCTTTGTTGGCTGACTTCAATAAAGATACTACATTTCTTAGAATAAGACCTCTTTTGGAACAGTTGATAATACCTCAAACAATAAAACTCTATCCAGTGAAAAAGTTAAGTGAACTATGTTACGCAAAAAAATTTCATGGGACAAGAACTCAAGATTTGAGACATCAAAATTTTCTGAGACTCTACAAAACGAGTCCAATTTCAGTTAGGGTTCTTGGAGACTACTTTACCCTAAACTGTAGCTCGCCCTAATATAAAGTGTAATATATTTTCGTGAAAAGGCATCTCAAAAATTCCATATATTCATGAACTATTTACAAAGTGATCAAGCTGTGGGTGCATTCTTCTTGATAAACAAATACTTCAACAAGATCCACAAAATCCTTTCATGATGATCTAATAAATCCTAAAGAGGTCCACATCATCCTAGTTCGAGTGACACTAACAACTCTTGAATCACAGAGAAATCTTAAGAGAGAAGAATCAAGGGATAAACAGAATTGTACTCGCAATCTTTATGAGTAAAATTATTCTTTTTTTATGTGATTGCAATATATTTTTTGTATTTGAGAAAAAATGTTGCAAATAAATTCGCGCTCCCAGTGGGACCAAATTTACCCTTCATCTCTCCTTTCACAAATCAAATGCAAATCTGAAGCCACAGACCACAAAGATGGAAACACCATTTTTATGGGAACTTCAAGTCTCGTCTTTGAGTTTCATCAAGTTTACATTCGGACAAGCCTTGAAGTAGGGGACATTTATAGACACCAAAAATTTGTGCAACTCTATCACATGAGTCACTTCCTCATCAAAAGTGTGACAATGTGTAATGACACAATAAGTGGGAACATCTGCCTGAACGAGCTCAACACGCTTTCTTAGGACATGTTATAATAGGGGTTCAACATCATTATTGTCAATGTACGAAAAATATACTCATTCAAAATTACCAAAATTCTAGTATTAAATGTCTCAACATTTAATAGGTTGTCCAAATACTTTAATATAGAAAAACGATTATTAATAGAAGCATCAGTTTTCTTTTATGTCCTATATTTTAACATAAGCTACGGATCAATGTTGTCTATGTCAAGTGACACTTTGAATTAGGTATCTGGACAACAATAACTCCTCCACACCCACTGCAACACACAATGCTAAGTACTCCAATACAAAACTAAGCAAAAATTTAAGTGAATACCGAAGCTAGAAGTATATTAAACATGGTAGTATAAAGGGTTTACATTATAAAGCAATATCTGGAAGTTATGATTAAGGCATTTGTCAAAAAATATATTGATATAAACAACAACTATATGCCCATCCTAAGCTAGTTGGGATCAATTCTCTTTGTTTTTTGGATCCGGACGAGGAGGAATTGATGTATAGGTGACATGTATAAGTTATACTTTCAATCCCCACACTACCTTAACTTAATAATTGGATTGTGAAGGAATAAAGAACTTCATAGATTGGAGGTGCAAAAAAATTTACTTAACACCTACCTAGAATAGTAAGTTTCATGGAACATAATAAAAAAGGCAATTCAATATATTGTTTGCAAGAGGAAGATACCTTTTACATCAAAATTTTAATTTTTTTAGCATACAACCCATAAAATTACCTAGACGTCAATGAAGTGAGTTTACAACCATGAGGTATCAAGTATAATTGCTAGCAGAGTCAAATAATATAGGTGATTTATTCTGCTTATGACTTTAAGGATAGAGTTGCCTAATACATGTGTTAGTTAGATGATGTGATTTTAGATGGAATAATAATAAAGTGAGCCACAATTAAGAAAGCAAGATATATGGTTTAGAAGTAGAAAGGAAGAGGGAGAGATACAAATTGATGTAACTCTTGATGCAAGAACAATAAAGTGAACTAAAATCAAACAAACAAGATAGCCGATTAAGAAACAACAAGGAAGACAAAGAGATTTAGAAGGAAAAAAGGAAGATCTAGCAACTAAAAGACATTTAATTACTAGAATAAAATCTAATGATGAAAAGAAATTGAACTCATATAAGTGAAGACTTACCCAAGTAATCAAGAGGGTTCAATTGAACAAATCTTGAGGGTTTTCCTAAACTCACAACGGAGCCTAAAGATCAAATGTTCATTCAAAAACTAACCCCTAAAATAAACCCTAGTTTCTACTATTTATAATAGTAGATAAATTAACCTAGGCTAGTTACAATATTACCCTTTAACTAAAACCAAGGAATGTCTAGCCTGTTAATTATTTAAAATATAGTCACCTCTTCCTGAAATCTCCATTTTAGAATATTGTAGATCTTCCATGCTTCTTTCATTAATCTTCTAAGGTATTCAAAATACTTCGAATCTACTTGTTGGCCTATTAGTAATGTGTATTGACTACATGTGTGATTTTGAATAGAGCAATTAATATCTTCTTCGTAAGACATTAAAGAGTTTCCTTTGATTCTCCCCATAAGTGACTTTCACTTTTAATCTCATTTTTAAACACATAAGAAAATTTCAAAACTCTAGCAAAAGTTTTTCCAATTTAAAACCCTTTCACCTGGAGAAACAATAAAGAATTGGAATGGTGATGAAGAAAAGAAAGGAGAAGATAGGTGTTAAATTACCTTGGTGTATTGACACATCAGGTGTGAGAAAAAGGGAGATGAAGACATAAGGATAGGGAGCTGATACCACCCACAAAAGAAGGAGTAGAATAACATTCAGCCGAGAGCAAGGAGGCAACATAGTGAGAAGAAAGGAAAGTGAGCTCGAGAGGAAGTTGAAGTTAGCATTTATAGATAGGGTTACTGAAAGTTGTCTTTGCCCTAACCAGATTAGAAAAGGTTGTTTTGATTGTTCTATTTTGGGCTTGGGCCTGAACTTTATTTTAATTTTTGGTTAATTTATAAAGTTGACTATACATCCAAACAAGAATTTCTTTAAAATTCGGGTGAATGTAGGAAGTATCGGAATATGGTAAAGAAATAACAATCAGGTAATAATTTCAAAATAGTTAAAATATAGAATTTCCAAGATTTCGTGAGTTCCTCATATAGAAATGACTTTCATCCCCCTTCCGCAAATACTTACATTCATATTTTGTAGGAATATAATAAATCAAAATTCAATTATAGTGTGGTACATTTGTTGATCACCAAAGATGAAGTAACCCTTATGAGTTTTCGAGCTCCTCCAAAAATTTGACAACAGTATGAAATCGAATTTGTTGATTCTCTCAATGAAATTCTGGAACAATGACCAAGGATGATTTACTCTTTAGATATCAAACTAGATTGTCATGATCCAAAAAGGACGTGATGGCACTCGTCTTATCTCACCAAGATATGTCAGCCTAAAACTCAAATATCACAAAAATGTGGAAGTATGACAAATTGAAATCTCAAAATATCATAAGTGCGGATAACTAAGCCAACTTAATAAAAACCCCAAAACTTGGTTGTCATGTTTACCAGCCTCTAAGGTGTTACAATTGATTCAAAAGAAAAAAAATACAACTCTCAAATGACATTGTTTCTAGAATAAAACAAGATCATAAATAGGAGTAAAAAGGTTCGTTGAGATGACAAATAACTACCTCACAAATCTCCATAAAATGCCTCACAAAAGAAGAGAATATAAAGTATTACAAAGATCCGAGCTCGTAACCTACAAAAATGTAGAAGCAAGGGGTGAGTACCAAACCACACGGTACTCAGCAAGTAAACTTCTAAACTCAAGCTAAGGGAATAGAATACGGGTACTCCTTACCACCCCAACCGAACCTCCACAACTACAACCTGCATAAAACCAGTCCAATCTAATAGTTCACAATTAACATAGTTCACTGCTCAACAACCACACTCTAACAATTACATATCCTCAACAACAAACTCAATATTCATCAACCACAAGTTCCACATAAAGGAACTCGCAAGATCAGCAACACACAAGATCAAGTTCACCAATGATAAAGTTGTGCAATGCAATGAAATGCAATGTCAAGTAAGTGATGCATGCCTTAACTAAAAATATACCCGTTGTCTCTCAGTCTGGGACCCATGGGGGACATATTTATCCATGCAACCATTACGGTGTGTGACACGACCCTCAATAACAAAAAATTTCATGGCGTGTGACACGTCTCTCGATAATGGAATCAATCGTAGTGTGTGACACATCCCTCGAATCATAGTATCTGTCACGGCGCGCGACATGTCATTCGAAATGATACAACCTTCTCAATTTACATAACACTTATCACAACCATGTCTCAAAACCAATGCAAATGACATGTTCACAAAAATAATGAGGAGCTGACCATTTTCATAACAATACACAATTCACAACAACACAATTGTGATACATCATCAAAAATAAATCAATAAGCCTTTCAAAGCAATTCTCAACACATCACACACCAATAATTTATCATATTGCCTTCTATGCACAACTCACAACAACACAATCGTGATACAACATCAACAATGAATCAATAAGTCTTTCAAACCATTCTCAACACATCATACACCAATAATTATTCACAGTGTATTTTATTAACTATTTTTCATCATTAGAATATTCAATATGGACAAGTCAACCCATCACTAAGTCTCATTACTCCCCCAACACATACCACAAGGAAATGCACGATTTTATACACTTAACAACGGTTGAGAAATCCACTTGTCTCAAATAATCGAGCAATTACTTGTGGACTTGAGTCTTCCCCTTTCATAAAGCTTCAAAGTACTTTTAATCTATCAAATATAAAATCCTCATAAGAATACGAGTCTAATGACACCCATATTACTATATTTAGTTTCGGTTCGAAAATCGGGTCAAAAAGTTATCCTAAGTCACCAATTTTGAATCTTAAATTTTCTTTCCGATTATGTTTACTCATGATAAAACAAACTCGCATGCAAAATATCAGCAAAAACAGATCGTTATTCGACCCCCAAATAACGATATAGTGTTTTGCCCTTATTTCTTTTTTCCCTTTATTTTATTATTATTAGTATTTTGGGTTTGGCCCATTTTACTCTATCTTTTTTTTCTTATCCTTATATTATTAACAAAAAAAATACTGTTTTGCTAAATTTGAAAAGCATACCACTCATTCTCACAAATCATAAATTATATATAAAAGCTACTAAAAAGATTAATATAAAAATAATGGTAAAAATTCATAAAATGACTAAGAGGGTTGTTACAATGATACATAGTATTCAAGAAAATATAAAGAATTAACGTGCCCTAACCATTAGACTTCTTTGGTAGAGGAGTCTGGTAAACATTGAAACCATTCTCATGTTCAAGTACTTATCTAACGGTCTTAAAGGTAGAAAACCCTCCCTTTGGTTTGAATCACCTTCCATGAAGAATGCGCGAACAAGTATATATATATGTGTGTGTGTGTGGTGTATACACACCCTTCAAATCAGGAAGGCACAATACTATCATCTCCAGAAAAATGGTCCATATTCTATTTCATCATTTGCTAAACGGAATACGAAGAATTCTTACATTAACTACACTTCCATATTCAATATTTGTGTATCTTATTTTCTATAGGCAAGACTATTTAAATACGAAAAATGTATTGCAAGTGAAGAGGAGTGAGTCTTTAATAGAGATGAAATAAATTTCGAAGAATTTACTATTTTGTATGGTCAAAGTGATTTCACAATATTGTTTTAAAAATAGAATATTGAAAAGTGCAAAGAAATATAAGTGAGATGCTTTCACATAAATCTACAAACAACATTTTGGATAACTCTTGAAACAAAAATTTCAATTAATTGAGGACAAAGAATAGAAGAAAAAATGGAAGAATTCATGTATTAGCACAACGAAATATAGGAACGGTAGTTAAGAGTTCTTTAAGTTACAATCTTACTAAAATGGTCAAGAAAAAGAAATGTGAACTAACCTTAAAAATATATATTTTTAAAAAATTATTGGATAAATTAGTATTCCAAATTGCTAACATAAGGTGCTTCACGACTATTCTTTCCCATGGCTACTAACTTCTATAGGTTCATCACTCATTATCCCATAATTCGTTAAACCGTGTTCACCCCTTTCAAAAGCAAAGGTTTCAACCCCTAGAACCAAGCTTTTCACGATTAGTAAAGAAAAACTATTTCATTGTGTTAATTATGTCTTGAATTTTTCCCTTCTATATTTTAGGAAACTATAATTCTTATTAGTTTAGGAGACCCTTTTTCCTGATATACTTAGAAAATTAAAATATTTTCCTTATAGGATAGCTTTGGGATCTATATATAGGGGATACAGTCGGGGGTTCTAAAGCATGAGATAGGATACACAATGTTGTCCTAAAGGTTTGAAAGCATTGTAAAACTTGTTTTGTTTCTTTCATAGTGGAAAACTCTCTCTACTTTTGCTGGGAGGAGTAGGCCTAGTGTCACGACCCAGACCATCGTGATTGACACCCACACTAACCCCTTCGATGGGAGAACCATTACTACAACCTATCTAACCAAATTAATGAAAACTAAAGCATTTAAAGATACGAAAGCATGATTAAATGTCTAAATGAAAAATAGGGAGTTCCTATAAACTTCGAAGTCTAACAAACGATAGCGGAATTAAAGCCTAGAACATGAAATGCCATATCTCTCACCTTATTGTCTGCATACTTTTTCTGTCTACTCTAGGCTTCTAAAAACTTAGCTTGAATTCTCCTCACTTTGTCTTGAGCATCCTTCACTAAATCAACTCCTAAAGGTTTCACGTCTCCAGTCTCAAACCATCCTATGGGTGATCTACATCCCCTCCCATAAAGTGCCTAAAATGGTGCCATATCAATGCTACAGTGATTACTATTATTATAGGATAACTCACACAACAGTAGGAACTTATCCCAATGCCCTCCAAAGTCAATCACACATGCCCTCAACATGTCTTCTAACACTTAAATAGTCCTCTCTGATTGTCCGTCTATTTGAGGATGGAAAGTTGTACTAAAAGTGAGTTGTGTGCCCAATTCATCATGTAATTTCCTCTAAAACTTGGAGGTGAACTGCATACCACGATTTGAGATGATAGAAAGGGGAACCTTGTGTAGCATTACTATATCTTTTACATACACCTTAGCCAATTGTTGCGCATTATAATCTATCCAGACTGGAATAAAATGGGTTGACTTAGTCAATCTATCAACCACTACTCAAGTAGAAATAAAGTTTTCCAAAGTCTTGGAAAGACCAACTACGAAATCCATAGCTATTCTTTCCCACTTGTATTCTGTAATTCACATTCTCTGAAGCAACCATGTCGGTATTTGATGCTCATATTTTACTTGTTAGAAATTTTGACACTTATCCACAAACTCAGCTATATCTTTCTTCATGCCCGTCCACCAATATAGTCACTTCAAGTTTCAAAACATCTTGGACACACTCGGATGAATGGAATACCACGAACCATGGGATTCTGCCAATAAGTTCGGAATCAAGTCGCCTACTCTAGGAATACAAGTACTTTATTTAAATCTGAGCACACCTCCCGCATCAAGAGTGGTCTCATGTGCCTTACGGGACACTGTTTTATTTCTGAGCTCTTTCAAATGCTCATCCTCAAACTGTTTGGCCTAGATCTCCTCAATGAACGCGGCCCTTACCTCAATGCTAGCTAACACCCCACCTTTCTCTGAGATGCCAAACTGCATAAACTTAGATTCCTAGGTTTGAATTTCCTTAACCAAAAGTCGCTTGGATACACTCAAGCAAGTTAGACTACCCATACTCACTGACTTCCGACTTAGCGCGTCTGCCACCACATTAGCCTTGCCTGGATGATACTGGATGGTCATGTCATAATCCTTGAGTAACTCCATCCACCTTCACTGTCTCAAATTCATATCCTTTTGAGTAAACACATGATGCAAGCTCCAATGATCAGTAAACACCTCACACTTAACACCATAGAGGTAATGCCGCCAGATCTTAAGAGTAAACACTACCGCTGCCAACTCTAAATCATGTGTTGGGTAATTCATCTTATGCACCTTCAATTGTTGCGATGCATACGATATAACATTCTTATCCTGCATTAACACAACACCCAGTCCTGAATGGGAAGCATCACAATAAACAATAAAATCGTTACCTTCCACCGATAGTGTGATATACCGTGAGTTTATGGTATTTTTAATACATTTCACTTAAGATTTGTGTGTGTCTAGGGCCAATTTGTATTAGTACTAATGTGTTTTTATTATGTTTTCAAGGAATAAGTTCGGACGCAAAAATTGAGAGACATAACTAAGGAATGTACAGAAAAACCCATCTACGGATGTGATTCACGGACCGTAGGTCCATTCACGTTCCGTAGATGATGATGGTAGATGGACTAGCAAGGCATGGTGGAAGATCAGGGAATTCTTGACCAAGTGTGGAACCACAGTTTCAATCGATGGACTGTACTGCTGATCCGTCAAATGATTCAGAGAGGGGTTCCAGTACCTGATTTTGAAGATTCTAAGTATGGACCTACAGAGGAGGATCCATGGCCCGTACACCAATCCACGGTCCGTACTGGTGATCCGTTGTTTGGTTCAGAGATTTCAAAATTTTGAAGTTAGAAATTTGCCTAGGTCCTGAGTCACGGAAAGGACCTACGGACCGTAGATCAATCCACGGTCCGTAGGTCAGTCTCGTCGATCGAAACCGCTTCCTGAAACATTATTTCCTTATTTCATTTCCTTTTTAGTTAGGACTTATTTTTCTATATATAGGGCATGTAAACCTCATTTTTGGGGGTTAGATTTTATTACTTTTATTCTAGTGCTTGACTTTGGAGATTAACTTACAACTTTAGCAAATCTTAATTTCCTAAGTTCGTTTTGAAGATTTTGACTTTGCAATTCAAGTTAAGATTCTGGGTTTCCTCTACTTATTATGTAAGTTCATGATTTCTTCATCTAAAATTATGAATTGTGTTCTTGCTACTATGGGCAACTAAATCCACAACTAGGGTTGTGGGAACTATGAGCGATTAACAACGTATGAATAGTAACTAAGTAATTCTTGAATAGTGTTATTACATGCATTAATTCTATCACTTAGAAATATTTTTAACGGTGGACAACGTTAGAACTTCCCTCGTTACTACTTGCCGGAACAAGGAGGTAATTAACAAGAAAAGAATTATCTACATAGATTTAGTGTGATACTATCTAATAGTCTAATGTCGATTGGTGCGAGGGTGAAAACTAAGCCATACATCGATGTGATGTCTAATATGAGGTAAAGGTAAGGGTTAGTAAATTATACACACGTAGCCGGACCAAAGTGCGGGGTGAAATTCTCTAGATGTCGGACCAAGGATTTAGAGATACCTAACTAATCACTTTGCATGTAATACACTAGGAAATGATTGCTATTACTAGGATTACCGCGTTATGAGCTTATGGGGAACACGTACACCCTAGTTACTTTCTCATCTTGAGAACAACGAAAGTTTGAAGTTTGCTCATTGATTACTTACATAATTTCCTGAATTTGTTTCACATATCCCCCCCTTTAATTACTTGTTTTCGAAAATACATTGACTAAAAGAATATAATCATTTGTTAAAGTTAAGTCAAAACCATATTCCTCGTGGGATCGACCCCAACCTACAAGTTGGGTTCTTGAATTGATAACGATCGCTTATGCTTCTTTAGGGAGGTGTAATTTGAGCGTATCACAGTGCTAGAATAGGTGATGTGGTCAAAAGAGTCTTGAGCTTTTGAAAGCTCTCATCACACCTTTCATCTCACTCAAAGGATACCTCTTTCTTGGTAAATCTAGTCAGATGTATTGCGATAGAAGCAAAGTTCTTCACAAATCGGTAATAGTAGCTAGCGAGCCCCACAACGCTCCTAACTTCAGTAACTGAGCTAGGCCGAACCCAATTCTTAACTGCTTCAATCTTTTGGGGATCTACCATTACCCCTTCTTTTGAAAGTACAGGCCCCAAAAAGGCAACCGAAGTCAACAAAAATTCACACTTCGAAAATTTTGCATACAACTTTTGTTTCCCAAGAACACCTAGAAATACACGAAGATGGTCGACATGCTCTTCCTCACTTTTTGAGTAAACCAAAATGTCATCAATAAATACTATAACAAACGAATCAAGAAATGGCTTGAACATACCATTCATCAAACTCATGAAAGTTGGAGGCGCATTAGTCAACCCAAACGACATAACTAGAAACTGGTAGTCCCCATAGCGGGTTCTAAACGCCATCTTGGGCACATCCTCTTGCCTAATATTTAATTGATGCTAACCAGACCTTAGATCAATCTTAGAGAAAACAGATGTGCCTTGAAATTTATCAAAAAGATCATCTATTCGAGGCAATGGGTACTTGTTTCGAATGGTGACCCTATTCAATTGCCGGGAATATATACACATCCTCATACTACCATTATTTTTATCAACAAACAAGACAAGAGAACCCTATGGGGAAGCACTAGGACGGATGGAACCCTTATCAAGTAGTTCTTGGATTTGAGCTTTAATCTCTCTCAACTCTCCCGACCCATCTGATACCGTGCGATGCAAATAGGACGAGTACCAGGTTCTAAATCAGTGCATAAGTCTATATCTTTATTCGGAGGAATACTAGTCAAATCAGTAGGAAACACTACTCCAAATTTTGATACCACAACGATAGAATAACTAGAGGGAGATTCAACTTCAACATCCCGAATATGAGCCAAATAAGCCAAACAACCATGGCCTACCAATTTCCTAGCCTGAATGGAGGATATGATCTTAGTTGTCTTAGACTTGTACACCCCTTTCCACTGTAACTTTTTCCTACCAGGAATCTCTAGAGTCACACATTTAGGTGTTACAATTCAACACAACATAATAGGGGGACAACCAAGTAATGTTTAAGATTATATCAAAGTTGTCATATCAAAAATAACCAAATCAGCCCAAGTCTGAAAACCCATAAACAAGATAGGACAAGCACGATAGACATGGGTTACTATGACAGACTCTCCATCCGGGGTAGAAACATGGATGGGGTATCAAGTATATGACAATTCATATCAAACTCTGTGGGCAAATCGCACGAACACATAAGGATAAGTAGAACACGGATCAAATAACATGTTAGAGATCCAGTCACAAACAAGAATAGTACATGTGATCAGTGTGTCAGACGCCTCTGCCTCTGTCTTTCTCGGAAAGGCATAACACTGAGCCATGTCATCATGACAGGCTACTTCCCTATATGGCTTCATTGTACCTCTGCATGCGTTATCATTACCCCTACCTCCTCGCCTACCTTGTGGATGCCCTTGACCATTATTATCATTTCCCGCAGGTACAACTACTCTAGACTGTTGCTGCATGGAATCCATCATGCGTTGGTGGGGAAAATATCTCCTCATATGCCTAGGTTCTCCACAATTATAACAAGTGCGATCAAAAGATGGCCTTGTGCACGCCGAAGGTGCGTCTCCCTGGCTATCCTGAATCAAATTCTTAGGTGTAGTTCCCCAGTAATTACCTTCTATGCAGACTTAATTGGCCGGGCTGCAAGTGTTGTCCTCCTTTAACCACTAGAGTATGAACCCTCAAAGTTTACCTGAATTTTTGGCTTTCTTAGCAAATGCCTTAGCCTGACCGTCTCGCTTCACCCCTTCCACTTTCTTCACAAAATTTGTTACCTCATTGAAGCTTTTTCCTGCAGAGGTCATATGAAGAGACAATACCTGCAGCTCATAATTTAATCCCTTAACAAATAGATGGGTCCTCTCTTCCTTAGTAGTCACCAATTGCATAGCATATCTCGACAAAGCATGGAACTTAGCCTCATAAGCAGCCACAGATAAACCACCTTGCTCCAAAGCCATGAACTAATCTTTCTTGCGATCTCTCAATGTCTGGGAAACATAATTTTCCAAAATCAGAGCATGAAACTGGGTCCAAGTGAGTGGGGGTAAAGCTGAAGATCTGGATTCCATATAAGCTCTCTACCACTACTTAGCCTCGCCCTGAAGTTGGAAGTTCAAAAACTCTACTCCATGTTGATGGACAATTCCCAACTTATGAAGCCTCTCATAACAATCTAGGATGAACTCATAAGTGTCCTCACTTTCGGAACCATGGAACACAGTCTGTTTCAATTTCAAGAACTTAATCAACATCTCATGTTCATTACCAGTCATAACAGGACCCAACAAAGGACGGAAGAAAACATCAGTACCTACAGTTCCACCCACCTTGGGGACAGTGATAAAAATGGGGGGAGGGGGGGAGCTTGAGTTGCTTGAACAGAGGGAAGCACTCCAGGACCAACCAATCCTTTCAGGAACGACATAATCTGTTGAGCTAACACTAGGTCTAAGGGAGGAATACCTTTATTCTCAGCCTGCACCTTTTCTTCTTGTGCAACATCCTCATCATTATCAACCTCAACATTCTCGTCTATCTCTTCATGATGTGCATGAGGATTCTCAATCGGAGCTCCATCCTTAGTAGGTGTTATCTTTCCTCGGCCTCTTCCCCTTTATCTTCCTCTACCCCTACCTCGACCGTGACCTCTTGTTGCAGATTCCTCAGCAGGTGCATTGACAGGAGCTACGGGCCTGACACCGTTGAACCTAGTGTTAACCATCTGCGGACAGAAGAGTGAAGGAGATTAGATACAAATTAGAACCAAGTTATAGCACGAAAGGAGACAAGAGAAAATAAAGAGATTTTCTAAAGTCCTATAGCCTCTCAAAGAAAAGTACAGACGTCTATGTACCGTTCCGCGAGACTCTACTAGACTCATTTTTTTACATCGAGATCAATGAACCTAGGACTCTGATACCAACTTTGTCACGACCCAGACCATCGTGATTAGAACCCACACTAACCCTCCGGTGGGAGAACCATTACTACAACCCATATAACCAAATTAACAAAAATTAAAGCATTTGAAAATATACAAGTAGGTTTAAATGTCTAAAGGAAAAATAGGGAGTTTCCATAAACTCCAAAATCTAACAAACGAATGCAGAATTAAAGCGTAGATACTGAAAATCAATGTACCAAAACTCTAACAAGAGTCATAAGTCTAAAGGAAATGGGTACAACCTGATTAAACATAAGAAAATCTAAAGTACTAGTCTAATTTTGAAGATGTGGACATAAACACATTGAGAACTCATGGCAGCTCGGAAGACCTGGCATACAAGTGATCTTCTAAACGAAGTCTGTTAGTAGCCGCCTGAAGATTCCCTGTACTTAACAAAGAAGTAGCAAGTGCAATATCAATACACAACCACAGTGTACAGGTAGGATCAATGCGGCTATCCCAATCGGTGAAATATATATAAGTCATTACAATCAGTAATTAACATCCATACACCGAACATATACAATATCAATTATCACTTACAGACAATGTACGATTTGACAATCTCAAAGATATATAGATATGCCAAGTCATTGGTCCTCTTACGGAACCTATACCCAAACTGTTAGTGTACCACTACGTGATACCTGATCCAAGTTAGTGTGTCGCACGTGACACCCGATCCCATATATGCGCCCGAACATTGAACTCGATCCAAGTTAGTGTGTTGGAACGTAACACTCGATCCATTCAACAAGCCACAATTACAATCACAATGTACATTCTCATAATCATACAATCAAGTCATGATACATGGCATACAATTATTTAACCTTCCTTATATACAATTAGTGTGATCAATAATACAACATTTGCATACATACTTGCATAATAATAAAGTAATTACTAACATAGATCAGACAAACATGAAATCACAACCATCACCTACCTCGAACAAAGTTTAAACCCTCCTAAGAAACTTGATTCTTCCCTTTTCAGATTCGTTCCGCTTGTTCTTGGTCTACAAACAATCAATATAATGTTAGGATCAATAAACGATAGCTAATTACCCGTATTACAATCAACACTATAAACCCTAGGCCAAACCCATGATCCCAACACCCAAATTACGGCTTTTTGCACCATCAAAATAGCTCAAAAACCCTTCCTCAACAATAATTACCTATGAATTTACATTCTACGGATAGAAAAACGGATTTGGGGAGTAAAAATCTTATCTTTAGCCTCAAGAATGGTGAAACACTGTCAAGAAGTCACCCTGGTTCGTCTCCTAACTCTTAAGAACGAAATTTACATAATAATGGCATTTTGGGGGTTTATTTTTTACTTAATTTGAGATTGGCCCGCTATGGCGGCCCCCATTCCGCTATAGCGGCATAGCCCTGGTTGGAATAATTCCACACTGGCAGCTTGCACGGAACCAGTGAGCCAGATTAAGAGTTTCAAACCCCCATTTTACAACATACCTTCATCACATGACACTCAGAAACTACCCTCTCATGCTAAGATCAGTTTCAGGAGTTCTACTCGGCCGAATTCAATTCCGTAAAGTCGTACGGTTTCCTTAGCGTCTTAGCTATCCCCTCATGAGATCAAATTAATTATGAGATCTCTCATTTGTTACCAGATTTACCTAACCTCACTAACTCCGATTTCGTCCAAATCTTGACTAGGCTAGGAAATTTTAAGTTACTACGAAAAAGTTTTCTGGCCCAATTTTTTTTTCCGTTGACGTTTCTATAACAATGGAAACAGGTCGTTACACCTAGACGAACCTCATTAAATACTTGTGTTATTCTTCATATCTATTTTCTTTGTTTGAGATTGTGTGCTAGTTAATCTACGATATGTCCACATGATATTGAATGGGCTGGGAAAGTCCTACAGGCATTAATCATTGTGTTTTCAAGAACATAGTTTTAGTTTAATAGCAAGAGAACGATTTGATTTTCCTGAAACTACAAAGTATAAATGGACAGAGCTCAACAATACTAGCAGGGAGTGTATCAGTTCCACTTCTTTCAGAACTATCCCCAAAAATATCAAGAGATAAATCAATCAATATGATATTGTCGTTATTGGTAAAATGATTATCGTGATTCATCCAGATTTGTTGCAAAAGTTCTGACGATTACCATAACTTTTGTAAGGCAATTTGTCACCTTTTATGACCAATTTTTCTAACATCACCATAGCATTATGCTAATAAAGTCTTGCCCAATATCAAATTTACTAGAGAAAAAGATATCCGATATAATCTTATAGTTGAATCAAGGAGGTAGGATGTACGCAAATCTTACCCTTACCTTTGCCCGATAAAGAGGTTATTTCTAATTTATCCACAACTCAAAAGATGATTTTATTCGGACCACTTATGAAGTCGGTTTTTCTAGTAGTGAACAACAAATTTAGATTTACTCGTATAGATATATTCTTTGAGTGATCAGACAATATAGTATTTGTTAAAAATGAAATAAAAAATTGTAGAATGATATATATTTAAATGGGAAAGTCAAGAAGTTTTTGTTGGTTAAATTACAAAATTACAATTGAAAATAAAATGAAGAAATTAATTTATCTTCAGGCTTAGTCATAGATATCTCGCTCTCTTTAAGGAGATTCAAGTCCATGGTAACAAATATATTCACCAATCTTGCAGTAATCTTCTTAACTTGTCCCCTACAGACAACATAGCTCAATCACAAAGTGCAACTCAACAAACACTAGAAAATAGTTGAATCCAAAGCTCCATAGAAAGAACACCTCCCTTCAAGTAATAAGAACTTCTTTTGTTACTCACTTTTATGCACTCTATATTTTCTTATAAACCGTAAAACGTAAGATCATCACTATTATAGGGTAGAAATTATTGTTTGCAATAAATATGATGATTATGGGATACTAAATTGGGTAGATAAATGGACCAGAGGTTACATGAGTTACAAGAAATAAAAAGAAAGAATAATGAGTGAAATACTGGAGTTTCAATGAGAAGTTATGGCCAATATGGCTGACCACATCCAGTCACTAAACGAAAGGTAATTACTAACGAACGCTCTACTAACAAAGTAAGTCCATCGCTATTTATAGGAGAGAAATTCTTCCTTGCAATAAATAAGAATATTATGGGTAGTAAATTGGATAGATAAATGGCCTAAAGGTTACATGATTTACAAAATATAAGAAGATAAAATAATGAGTGAAATAATAGAGTTCCAATGAGAAGTTATTGTCATGGCAGACCACCTTCAGTCACTAAACAAAAAGCAATTACTCCCAACGTTCTGCTAAAGTTTTCATTGGGAAGAGTTGGCAATAGAAGATAATAGGATTGGAGAAAATTTAATTAAAATTCTCAAATGTACTAACAATTTTATGAATATTTTTTTCTGAGAAGGGCCTAAAATGCCCCTCAACTATTTGAATTGGTACAAAACTACTCTCTGCCTACCTTTCGGCTCCCAAGTTGCCCCTGACATCAACCTTTTGGCTCAGAATTACCCTTATTTCTAACGGCTTACACTCATAGAGGTGGTTGGGAGGGCTATGTCGTACCAAATCTCATAGTTTAAGGATAATTTAGGTCTCTGTTTGTTAAAATAATTTATTTAAAATTGAGTTAGGATTTCATAGTAACCCCCCCCCCCGCCTCTTCCATTTCCTCTCTCTTTAACTTTTTTAACATTGGATCTTAATTTTTAAAACTAATGACAAAACAAGGTAGAAAAAAGGAGGAAAATAACAATGACATTCATATAGAAATAATTAGCTCAATAGAACATAATTTAATAGCATTTTGTCTCTTGTGTGTACCAAAAATTAAAAATATATCAATAAAAGTAATGTTTTCTAGTATTTCCATCCCTACACCGTCAAGACAATAATACAAATCAAAAGAATACAAACATGTAAGTTCATTTCAAGTTTGAGTCTATGATATCCTAATTAAGAATAAAAGACTAAAAAGGAATAAAAAGAGAGAATGAACAAGATAATTGGATCTAATATAAATTTTATTTTAATAAATATATTTTTTATTTGGACATTGAGACGCGGATTTTAGATGGATCCAAAGTTATGAGTTCGATTATAATAAATTGGGTATTGATTTAAAATAGCCCAATCATTAAATTAATATTTTTTTGAATATTATTTTAAAGCGCATCGGATCAACATATGAATTATATGTGTTTTTGTCTTATTCTAATTTGGACCAATCAAATTAGGAAACATAATAAATAATATTTAATGATTTTTCTTTAGGGGAGCTATTAAAAATAAGAACAAATGTAAGCCAAAGGGTTAATATCGAGGGTATTTTTGAGCCAAAATGTTGACGTCAAGGGTATTTGAGAGCCAAAAGGTGGATGGAGGGTAGTTTTGTACCAATTCGAATAGTTGAGAGGCATTTTAGACCCTTCTCCATTTTTTTTCTGGGTAAAAATAAACAAAAGAGGTTGATGCAAATCACATACCAAACAATTGTTCAAATCATCAAGTGAATTATGTTAATTCAATTATGTGACATTTTATTTGTTTAAAATACAAAGTCTTGAGATAAAAAATGGCACATGACAAGGGTTAGGAGATTAACTATAGTCTACAATCTACATTAGTAATAATATGTGAAATATAACCAAAACTACAAAGTAAAAGAAATTTAATATAGCCTGTAGAAGCTTTTATGCTTTGTAGATAGGAATCGAGACACAACCTGCAACCCAAAAAAAAAAAATTCCTTCTTTTTAAGATTCGAGGTGTTACAATATAAATTAGCAATGTATTTACCTAACTGGGAAGTCGAGATTCAAAAAGACAACAATGCTTGTGAGATCTCACCACATCAAGAATCTTTACGAAATCTTGATTAATGTCATCCATTTTGTCATTAAATTTATCATCATTATTTTCCTCATTTTACTTTATACTTTCTTTAGCTTCTTGTTTGGAAAAAAATCGGAGAATTTTTCCTACATAACAATAGCATAAATAAAGATATTAGTAATTTGATTACCTTTTTGCTGTAACTTATACTTAAAAATTGCAGATATATAATTTCACCCTAATATGGTTGTTAGTCAAAATTATAAATATTTGATAGAAACAACAGAGAAGAATGAAATATGCATTTAAATGATTGTTGGTTTATTGATATTTATTGTCATCATCTTATAGTTCTTATGTAATTTTTTTATTTATTGATATTTATTCTTCTTGTTGATTTGTTCCTTAGTTTATTTTTTATTTAAATGATTGTTGGAGTATTTATGTTCCAAGAAACCTCAATCTTCGTGTGATCACTTGAGAACAAAAAAGATATCCGGGGTTAAAATTTTGGAGTGATAATTTTAAGTTGTAGAAATTAATATAGTTCTAGTTGGCTCATCATAAGAAAAACGGTTGTTCAAATTTAAGTAATTTATCATAATAAATGCACAAAAATGCAGCTAGAAGTATTTCAGAGAGGGGTAAAAAAAAATTTATTAACAAGAGTTAGGTCTATATAAATTTTATCTCTACAGAAAGTTGATACATAATAGGGGCCAAACGTGCAAGTAACGTTCTCAAAACAAGTTTTATAAAATAATGAAGGGTAATAAAAATATTGGTCCTTAAGATGGAGGTTTTATACGAAAATTTTGAGATAACATTAGTAACTGAAAAATTGTTCAAATGACAAGGGATTATTAATTTTGAACAAGGAAATCTTAGAACAAAACACAAAGATGAGTAATTTTGGTGACTTATAGATAACAAATTTTACCAATGATAATTGTCTCAAGAGTTATATAAGGGAAAAAAGAACAATAACTATCATCAAGATAGTATAACAAATTTTTGTATCATTCTTTAAGGAAAAGCAATTAAAGATTCAAAAATTGAAAAAAATAGAACATAAAAATATTGTGAAAAATTGTGACCTTTGTTTGTAAAAGTGTTGCTAAAGATCCAAATAGAGAATAATTTGGAGATGCATATTTCAAGTTTTAGCAACAGTTCCCACATAAAATTTAAGTAATTTATCATAATAAATCCAGTACTTCACATAATCTAGGGAAGGGTGCATGAGTTCATGAGTGTACGAAACATAAACAATTGATTTATCCAAACAATCATGTTGCAATTATATAATATTGGTTTGTTTCATCGCCTTCCATGGAACCCTGTAGGGATTTCATATGTGGATTAGTTTTGACCATCAAGATATTGTGGTTGCTGAAGCGGCATGGAAGACTGATGAAACTGTGACAGCTGGTGGGTTGGCAATAATGTGGTCTACTGTTGCTTTGCTTGATGCTGTTGCATTAACGTCTGTCTTTGTAAAAGTAGTTGTTGCATATGTCGATTGTGGGACTGCTGTCTTAATTGTTGGTTGTGCAACATTTTCTGGCTTTGCGACGTTTGCTGCCAGACGCTTCAATTTTGCTGTAGGGAACCGAGGTTTGCCTGCACTGGGTTTGTTCCACTTTGTGACCTTAATGAGCTTATGCCAACTTGTTGATGACGGTTAACAGGATTCTGTTGCAAAGAGCCAGTAGACACATGTTGCAGTGAGTTCGAAGAATCGGAACCAGGTTGTATTGTATTTATCATGTCTTGCTGAGAGTTGGAATTTGTCGATACACCAGACAAGGAATTATGCTGCAAGTTGGAGAAATTATTCTGTTGCAGAAACTTCTGTGTTTGGAAAAGTTGTTGCTGCTTATGCCGATGGTGGGACTGTTGTCTTAATTGCTGGTTATGTAGCATTTTCTGGCTCTGCAACATTTGCTGCCAGACGCTTGAGTTTTGCTGTGGGGAACCGAGGTTTCCCTGCATTGTGTTAGTTCCACTTTGTGAACTTAATGAGCTAATGTCAACTTGTTGACAATGGTTAACAAGATTATGTTGCAAAGAGCCTGTAGTGTATTTATCATGTCTTGCTGAGAGTTTGAATTTGTCGGTACGCCAGACAATGAGTTCATTTCTTGCTGATGTTTCATTAACTGCTGACTTCGAAAAAGTTGTTGCTGCATCAATAGCAGTTTGCATAGCGGTGTTAATTGTTAGTTCCGTAACATTTGCTACTCATGTTGTATAAGAAGTAAATATTGCAGCGCATTTGAGTTTTGCTGTAGGGATTCGAGGATTACCTGCTGCTTTAACCGTTGCTTTGCTTGCTGCTGTTGCTTTAACTTCTTTCTATGAAAAAGTAGTTGCTGCCTCTGCCGATGGTAGGACTGCTGTCTTAATAGATGGTTTTACAACATTTTTTGGCTCTGCGACATTCTCTGCCAGACGCTTGAATTTTTCTGTAGCGAATTGAGATTTGCCTGAACTGGGTTCGTTCCACATTGTGTACTTACTAAGCTTATGTTATCATGTTGAAGATTGTTAACAAGATTCGGTTGTAAGGAGCCAGTAGCCATCTGCTGCGGTGAGTTCAACAAATTACCCTGTCCCGAATCCCATCTGGAACCAGGTTTTACCATATTTATCATGTGATGTTGAGAATAGGAAATTGTCGGAACACCAGACAAGGAACTATGTTGCAAGTTGGTGATATAATTATGTTTCATCACCTCTATATAACCATGTACAGGCTGCATCAGTGGATTAATTTGAGGATCAAGGTATTGTGGGTTCTAAAGCTGCATGGAAGACTGATGAAGTTGCACCTGCTATGGAGAAGAAGAAGTCTTGCTGCGTGCCCAATTGAAACTAAGAAAGAAGCTTATGTGCTTCTCAACCGAGACCAGTTTGTTCTTGTGACTAAGTTGAATATCCTGCTTGTTAAGCCGCGAGAAAAGCACAATACACTCCAGCATCACCTTGAATATCTTGAGCTTTTCAATTATCTCATTTTCAAGACGCTGATGAAGAGTGTCATGCATAAAATCAGAAAGAAAAATATCAATTTAGTCATAGTCCTACTTTTGAAATTCATGCTTCAAGTACCTCCCAAGGCAACTAAAAAAAGAGTAAAGTTTAAGAAATGACATAGTTCGCAAGGTTCACACAAATAAGCATAATGTTCATTCATGTGAATTCAGATACATCAAGCCCTTGCCCGATGAATGGATGCCTTAATTCCTTCCCCGAAAGCAAAACAAACTAATAGAAAAATTACATGCAAAAATAACTATTTTATGGTGACCACTACCTACTCGACTTCACAATCATTTACAATGCTTCAACACAAACAAAGACTTCACAATCATTCACAATACTTCAACACACACAAATGATGCAGATGCTAGAAATGATAAGGAACTAGACGCATTACAACTATGAGAGCACTGTTTCTAACGATGATAATCGATAGGAGAATTTAGTGTCTTGAGCTTTCTGCATCAGTTCCCAGTGTGAGGAGTTTCCAATAACCAATAGAGTACAATACGCACTACACATTGGACATGCTATACGCAAATGATGGTGTGTCATTTGACAATACTTGAAAGGGAGTTAAGCAAAATTTGGAACTGTGATGAAGCACTTAAAGGGGTGTTGATGACATACCTGCTGCACTTTATGAGCAATTTTTTCGTATAAATCATTGAGGTCTAATAAATACATCTCCTTCATATACTTGATCTGCATTAAAATTTTTCAATAAGTCAAATGCAGAAATGTCAAGAATGCATTCCCATGTAGTTAGGTGATAATTAGATCAAATGTACGATGCAGTAGAGAACAAACTAGAGAATCTTCACAAAGGAACCTTCCAAATAAAAAGGTTAAAAGTGAAGTAGAAGAGGAAGACTACAACTAATTCACATATAACTGGTAAAAACAAGTAACTGATCTTTGCTTCCTTCAACTTGTTGGTACTCACATCAAGAATACAACTTCCATAACGTGATCGAAGACCAGCCCAACCAGGAAGAATTAGAAACTTTTTTAAAATTAGGTTGGAAGATATAGCACAGTTTAATAACAATCACCATTTTTTCAGTTTAGACCTTTATCATCAATAACGCAAAAAAAGGGTAAACACTAAAATAATAATGATGTTCTCGACAACTAAATCCCGAAATAAGAGATACATAGGTTTGATGAACTAATAATAGAACTTGGTTTCTTACTTTACCACACGTTTATCACCTCCGAACATCAATATATTTCATACTCGGATGAATTATTGGTCTTTTTTTTGCTACTAAATCCCTGAACAAGACATACATTGGTTGGAAGGACCACTAATAAAACTTGGTTTCCCAAAGGTTGATTGCGAAAAAGGTGGGGGGCGCTTCTTGCTGAATTGGAGTGTCGTAGCAGCTGAACGTGTATGACATCTCAATATTGTTGTCAGTTACTAATAAAGTAAGAACACTTCGGGGTTGGTCCTCTGCTCTACCTCTGCTTGGAACAACGCCTTCTCTGGTAAAAGAGGGAGATTCATCACAAAGAGTGTGCTTGTAACATGGGTTTTTTGGGGCACTGTTCTAAATTCAATGGATAATGCGTCTACTCCTCTACCCTCCTACACTTAAATACTAAACTTTTGTTAGATGCGCCTAATCCAACGTGTCACATGTTACACTCTTACCACTAGATCAAAGTCCGTAGCAGTCTTGTGCTGCTTGGTGAGTCCAAATATTCTATTATAGGGAGCTATAATGCTATGTTGGAGTAGCAGAGCGGTCAGCAACATTCACCCTTTTATCTATTAACCATTTTTGGAACATTCTCCGGATTCTTCGGTTTGGACAGAAGAAGCATGACTGAACTATCACAGCCAAAGCATCGATTTATTGTGTGGTTGGTTGTACAAGGGAGACTACTTACAAAAGAAAGATTAAGGCATCTAACTCTTCCAGTGTAAGATGCTACAAGTTGTCTTTCTACAAGTCAATCTCTCGAGACTCAGTTACATATCTTGGATAGAGACATTGAGAGATGGCATCCAAAAGTGGGTAGGACTAACCATACCTAAGGTTGAGGTTCAGAAAGTGCTGGAAGGCATAAAGAGGATCTAGGTAAGCTAGAAATAGTCATACGTTGATCACCAAGTTACTTAGTGCCGAACTATTTTTCTTGTTTAGTTGGAAATCTATGCTTCTTAGTACTATTCTTAGACGGTGGTTGAGATGATAGGTGACCTTATGGTGTAATGTTCTTTGTTCGTTGAATGATAGGTAATTTATAGTTTTATAAAAAATCAAATAATAATGATGTAGTTGGCTTCACAAGTGAAAAACGACTGAATGGAGAATATAGAGCAAGTTATATGTTTATTCTTGGAGAAATCAAAGCATTCCAACTTATTGCTAGCCAGTAAACCAAGTCATGTAAGTAGAGAAGGATGATTTTAAAAAATGGAAGCATTGAATTCTCTATTATAAGAAATAAAATAAAATCCAGAAAGAGTATACAAACTAATACAGATGAACGGATGTCTTTTCACATGACATATCTTCGTATAGACATATATTCAGGTTATATAGTTTTTGTACAAATAGGTTTATCCCTAAAACTAGCAATTAAAGATTTTAGTAGCCAGGAAATAAAGCAAATTGGCGACATGCCATGAAGACTTTGACCCAAACTTACAGACAAATTATCTCATCAATTAATTTAATATGATTTGAGCACTCAACAACTAATTTTTCGTTATCAATTATTTATCAAAATATTCTTCACTTCTAAATCATGTCACTGCATGTGAAACTAATTTTCTGGCGTTGAAAACATTTGTCCTAGACAGGCTTACACAGAGCACCATTGACAGTGAGGTTTCATGGTCGTTTCTAACAAGTTACCTGTTCACACACTCAAATTTCTATTTCTTCTAAGAAATTGATTACATAAAGCACTTTGAAGGGAGGGGTATGACCATGAATTTAGCTGAACAGTTGGTATGGTATACCTTTTCTACTACTCTATAATTATAGAAAATATTTCGAAACATTCAGCTATTTGTTTATAAAGTTATAACCAGCCAATTTATCAAAATCCACATTTCAAATTTCCACAGTTTTCAAAATCATGTGCAAATTAAAAGTGTCATGGCAAACCATACCTTTTGGTAAACCTCTTCCTGCAAATCAACTCCATTTGAATTTTCCGTCTGAACTGTAGAATGTAAAGGTGCTATAAGTGAAGCAAAAACTGAGGATAACACAAATATTAAAGAACTTCATTGCTTACGTCATTAAATTTTTAGGAATACTTTGCGACAATGTTACATATTTCAGGCATATTAATAACTTTATTGTAATGACCGTGGTGTCTGAGCACCTCCCAACAACAATAACTACCAGGTAGCTCTGTCCACTAAGTCTATAAAAGATGGGACAAATCATCTAGTGCTTCTTACTCTATGAATTCAGCTAGTGTTTTCTTTCTCTGGTGGGATTCGTACCTAGGACCTCATGTTTCTAAACCACTTCATTGACTGCTATGCCACATCCTTACGACCAAGTGTACTTGTCAATCAAAGTTAAGTAATTTCCACTTCTATCGGGTATTTTATAATATATTCATACATCTATCTTTTAATCTATGGTAATATAAAGTGGGAACCTCCAACATAAAATTTGAATGGTAATATATTAGTACTTCTATCTTTTAATCTATGCTATTATAAAGTAAGAACTTCCAACACAAAATTTGATTACCATTCATAAGTGCAACTATGTTGGATAATATTGTTATTACAATTAATGATCATACTTCTTTAAAGCCAAGAGTCTATGTACAGAGATAACTCACTAGTAAGGATAACTAATCGAGATTATAGTATTATTATTATTGTATAACAATAGAGGATAGCAATATTGAGAGGTTAATTAATCCGCGATATGAAATGATCTTACTTAGTATAGCTTAATTCAAAGCTGAATTACGGAAGGAGAGTAACTACTTTGGCAAATAAACGACCAAGATTAAATCACAATTAAAGAGGAACAAGGGTTAGGATCTCGCCACATTATTTGAAGGTTGTTATAAACTGCAGAAGGAGAGAGAATGCAACAAAGAATTTCTGTTAAATCAATTTCTCCCTCATTTCTCTTCCCTTCTATTCTCTTCTTCTCTAATTCATATAATCTCCTTTTCTTCTATTTGGAGATTCGATATCTTCCATGGATACCCACTCATTCCCACGATCTTAGATTTATTTAGTAAGCAATTTCGTTGTATTAGACATCCATTTCCACTTTATATAAATCATAGAAAATTATCCCAAAAAAACAGAGTTGATTTACTTTTGAAATTGCAATTTACAATCAGATCCTAATTGGGATCCTGAGAGGATAACTTGTCCTAACCAGAACCCACACATTCTACTATCTTTGGGTTTGTATAAAGTAAACCCCGTTCTAGGATGATAACCCACAAACCATACAACAAAATTAAACACCACTAAACAATTTTTATAGTAGAAGTTTAAGATCATTGACAAAAAAAATGAAAAAAAACTAGTATCGGTAAAGATCGAAAAAAAGAAGAAGGAAAATCACTACCTTGAGCATTATTTTTATCAATATACATCTCCATTCTGACCAACCTTTTGACACCTAACCTGAGCTCTATTATATATATATTTATATGTGGAGTTAGGTTTGTGTATAGTCTCTCAAATAGTAATATTTTTTTATCAACTTTGTTTTTTTTTTGAAAAAAAGGGTACTCAACTAATGATAATTGTCTTTAAAAATTATTTTATTTTATTATCAGAATTTTAGAAAATTTTGTTTTTTTTTTTGGAATATAAAGCTCACTTTGATTATTATTTCAAAAAGTTATTTAACCTAGAAAAGTAAGAAATAAGAAAAGACCTAAATCTAATGTTATTGATTTACCATATAAGGAATTACACCCTCCAAGCAAACATTAAAATTCTCTATTAAATGTCATTAAGATCAAACATTTAAGACGCACCTATCGATAGTGTCATAGCTAATTTAAGTGCTAGTCTAGTAACTATGATTATTGATTCAATTATCATTCCTTTATCTTCTATCAAAAGATCCTAACGTTCTTTTTTATAACCATGCCTCTACCCAAAGATGATAAGTTATCAATTAATTTAATTTGTATAATCTTTCAATCTTGACTATTGACAGATGTATAACTATCCATTGCAGTCAACCGTACTTTGATACAAAAGATTGATGTACCACATGAAAGTTTTTTTCATGCTTCTGTCCAGAGGTGATAAATTATCAATGAATTTAATTTGTAAATTTTTTCAATCTTAACTGTTGGAAAACTTATAAGTATCCTTCGCAATCAATTGTACTTCGATACAAAAGATTTATGTCACATTCCTAACTATGAGATTGCTCCACTAGAAAAGTCGGGTGCGTGAATGTATAAGAAAATGTAACACCCTAGAAAAAATTTCGAACTAATACTCGAACCATTTTTCGTAGTGAGTAATATTTTACCAAGGAATTAAAAATATCTTAAGTGTTAAGGTCACTATATCTAGCACCTTAAGTTCCAAAAAGAACTAAATTGGAAATAGCAAAATCGGAATTTTTGCAAGTTATACTTCAGTTATGAGTTTTGGGTCAACTTAAAAAGGTCATAACTCTCAGTAAAAGATGAGTTAGGTGGGTAACAAGATAACGAATGAATGGCCTTTGAATTATCTTTCTAACCCCACCGATTTTGCTAAATTCCGAGCTCTGAGTAAAAAATTATGACTGATTTACCAACGACGCACAAACCTGGCAGCAGCTCCGCGATGGCTCGGTGTTACGGAGCCAAAACGGACCTCACTGGAGAAAAGCCCCAAAATAGTCCCTCATCTTTAGGTTAAGACTCAAAGTCATCCTTGAATTTTCACATGGAGCATTAATAGTCCCTCAGGTTTGCAATATTGGTGCACTTACGGTCCTCCTTCAAATTTTTTTCTATTTTTTAACATTGATTTTATTCATAATTTATGTATGGAATGTTTAATCGTCATTTTATATATTTAGTAGAAATAATAACTCCATTTGAGAGATTGTGAGAAGAAAAACACCTTGTATTGTTTAGTAAAATTCATATTGTAGGTAAAGTCGAGAGGTTCATCACAACGATTTCATGTGCAATAGTACAAATATTTATTTTCTTGCAATGTCATATGTTAAAATGTTCTTAGTTTAGCTGCAATAATATTTATACTGAACATAACAAGGTGTTCTTCTTCTCATCTTCTCTCACATAGAGTTATTATTTCTACTAAATATATAAAAAGACGATGGGACATTCCTTACATAAAATTATGAACAAAATTAATTTTAAAAATAGGCAAAAGTTTTAGGGGAGAACAAAAAGTGCACCAATATTGCAAACATGAGGGACTATTAGTGCTCCATTTGAAAACTCAAGGATGACTTTGAGTCTTAACCCAAAGATGAGGGACTATTTTGGGCATTCTCTCGACCTCACTGCCTGGTGAAAAATCATTCTGACTCCCAACTCGTTTTATTTATATCTTTAGGTGTATTTGAGATCAACTATCGATTTAACTAAGTTCTGAGAAAGTAAGTATGAGAATGGTAAGAGTCGTATTCACGAATTCCATATTATTATGTAGACCCTTAAGTCGAATCGTTCATGCCAATAACTTTCGTGTGAACTCCATCAGTTGAGTACCTTTGGGAGGAGTAGTATCTTCAAGTTCTAAGTCTTGAGTATTGAGCTCCTAATCTTCTTTGAGATTAAATTTCTAATCATGTGACTATTACATGTTACCCATGAAGTCCTTGAGTTAAATTGTTCATGCCCATAATTCTGCATGAACCCTATAAGTTGAACAGTCGTGAGATGAGAAGTATCTTTGAGTCCTTGAATTGAGTAGTTCATGCTAATATTTCCGCATGAACCCTCTGAGATGAGCATTCTTTAAATGAGTAGTATCATTGAAGTTCTTGAGTTCCAAGTAATGAGTTCTATATATGGTTATTGAAAACCTTGCATTGAGTCGTTCACATCTATAATTTGACATGAACTATATTTTCAGAAGTCTTTACAAATGTTTTTAGTTTGTTTTAAGACGTACGCTTTGAGTTGAGGAAAGAGTAAAAGTAAAGTTCATTTCATCAAAGATTATATGGGAACTAAGTATTCCCAAGAGTAAATATTTTTACATTTAAGATGAGAGGAAACTGAGATTTCCGAAAGAGTTTTGAGCAAGAAAGGGAATATCGATTCCAAGAGAGTTTTTTAAGCTAAGTTTTGAGTAATTATCTCAAACCAAAGAAATAAGTTATGTT
Source organism: Solanum tuberosum (assembly GCF_000226075.1). Taxonomy (NCBI): domain Eukaryota; kingdom Viridiplantae; phylum Streptophyta; class Magnoliopsida; order Solanales; family Solanaceae; genus Solanum; species Solanum tuberosum. The sequence goes on along the minus strand of NW_006239182.1, from coordinate 158,357 downwards.
TTTAAACATATGAGATGAGTATTTTGGGAGTAGTATTGAGCACCGATATGGGGACGAGTTTGAGTTTAGAGAACTCACGTCTCCATAAACCACATAACCATCATGGATAGTAAAGGATCATACTTTTTAGATGATTCCTTAAGTGATTTTTAGCATAGACTACTGGATCCACTTAGTTAAGGCGTTCTATATGACAACAAAGTATAGGACAGTTCTGGTAGCGTGGGCAAGACGTTGTATCATCACTTAGGCTCATAGTGGTGGTTGTCGGTTAGACAAACTCCCACAAAGTTATATTGTATTTTTATATACGCACCGAGTATTATTGTATTTTTTAATACATTGAGTTGCTATCTTCAGTTTTACAGCTTTCCATATATATTGCATCTTTTACTATTGCTTTATCCTTGAGTATCATGAGTGAAGTCTTCCGAGTTGAGTATCTTTAGTTGAGTTCCTTTGAGTTGAGTATCATACCTTTGAGTTGAGTACCTTATTATTGAGTTTAGTTGAGTTGAGTGAGTTCAGAAGAGATAACTATGTTACATTTTTATCAAGTTTCGCGCTTAGGTTATACTTTAGAATTCCCCTTACACGCTCTTATGTATTAATATCTAAAATGGATTTAATTATTTTGACGTAATTTATGACCAATAAAGTATACAAAAGTTTTTGTTAGAGGTGTTATCTTTTTGAAATGAGAAATAATAAATAAAATAATGTAACATCATATTATAAAACAAAAATATAAATAAAAAACTATTCTCGTATGGGTATACCTTTTCTAAAAAATAAAATTTAAAAATATTATGCCTTCTATTCTTCAAATTCAATTTATCTTTTGTGTCTAGTATAAGTTGGTATGAATAAAATTAGAATCTAAATTTAATTTATTTTCATTCTACATTATGTTATCATATGTCAATTATTTCAATATTTTTTGCTTTTTGTTCCTTACTTATCAATTATCATATGTCATTTGATTTGATCCCTCTTACCTATTACTCCTTTATAATATATTTCTATAGATAAATATATTTTTTATTATTGAATTCATTTTAATTAAACGATAATTCTAGAAAATATGCCCGCACGTTGCACGAATATTTTTAAAAATAATAACATATAAATTTAAAATAACTAATAAAATTTATTATGCAATTAGTAATATTTGTAAAATGATAATATGAATCATTAAATTTAACTGAACACATTAAATTAATATTTTATGATTTTTTAACTGAAACAAATAAATTAGGTTTTAGTCTAAATTTTATTTTTATTTTTTCAAACATAGATTATCAAACTAATTACTCTATCTCAATTTAAAGTTGTAAAATCAAATTCAAAATTATAAAGTTTTAAATTTTCTCTCAATAATAATAATATAATAATAATAATAATTAAATTAAAAATATAACAAAAATTATGTATTTAAAAAGTTGACTTAAACCTTTTTACTTGTTCTTGAAATATCTTCTCAATCAGTTTCTGTTAGATTTATGAAAAAGAGTAACACAATAAATTAAGTTATAAAGTCATGCAAATTTTAAAAAAATAGATATATTAAAGACAGTAACATATATAGTAAAAACATATAAAGGGATAACACATAAAATTAACAATATAAACTATTTTTAAATCTAATTTATATACCTAAGTATATACTATAAATAAACCAGCAATAATAAGGACAATTCATATCACAACAATCATATACAAAAATGAAGCTACTATAATGATTTTTACAACGATAATCTTAAAAAATATGATTAAATTAAAGTTACATATACAAACATAAAGATAAGCAACATAATAAGTACAACAATTTATACTATAATCATCTTTAGATTAAAATAAAATCACAACCAATTATTGTTCTTCAAAAGTCAAACACCCTAAACATTAAGTGATATTTTGATTTTGCACAAACAAATATTTAAGAAATGAAAATATCTTTCATTTTAAGATCATCTTAAGTCTTTCATTATCCTCATCATTATACTTACACATTGTTATTATTTCTTAAAGTAAAAAACCCATTGAAGTCATCAAAGAAAACGAAACCAATATTGAATAATTCATGCCAAAAAAAATTAAATAGTATTTTATACAATAAGTTTAATCCTAAATAATTATCATCATCATAGTAGTAGTAATTCATGTACTTAAGATATTAAAAGATAACATACATGATCCACTGACATGAAATTCTTGACAATTCATCCATTTTTCTATCATCCGTGTCTTCTTTTTATTCCTCGCATTGGAGAGGTGGTGATCCCTTCAATCATAAAAAATAATTACAAAACAAACAATTCAAAATAGAGTCATCAATATAATTATTCTTTGTTTTATGATGTGTTTGAATCCTATTTTTGTTTGGATGTCATTTTCTCTTAAAACATGTTTGGAATCATATTTTGAAGAGTTGATTTTAAGAAGATATGAATGATGAAGTTAAGAGTAGTATTTTTTCAAAGACATGCCTTATAAGGTTTAGATGATTTTAAGGATAAGGTTAGTTATTATTTGAAATTTGAATTTTAAATTTTAAATTATTTATTTGGGTAGTTGATCATATGTGTTTTTTTCAAGGACGTGGGTTTCTCTTTTTTTTTTTTTTGGATTGACAGTTTTTTCTTTCTTTCTATTTTTAAATAATAGTGGAGTTATATTAATGTGTAGTTAAACTGATTTGTAATTTATTTTTAATTTTTTAAATCCGATTTTTTAAAATTAAATAATTGAGAAAATTTTCAATTGATTGTAATAATTACTTAAAATCATTTCTAAAATAAAATATATTAAGAACTTGTGCTGTAAAATACCATTAGTTTCTTAAAAACAAAACAAATAAATAATTATAATTTTATAATTATATTTTAAAATTTTATAATTGTTTTTAAATTATTTTTTAAAATTTTATAATTGTTAAATTTTTATGGTGCTGACATGTGGCACTTTTTCCTCTCCTTTTATATATAGATAGATTTTAGTTTTACCTTTAAACTCGTTTCTTCAACTCTTGCCTCCATTCAAAGTCACAATCCTTCAATTTAAAAATGTTTCCTCTTTTAATACTTTTTAGACTGTATTATTTTTATAAAGTAAATATAGAATATGTACTAAATTGGGTGTTCTAAGGAGAACATAAAACATAGAAAATTTGATGTTTAAAAAAGTGAGGAACCCTTTATTTATAGACAATAAAGGAAGAATGAACATGTGCTTATTGTGCCTTCTCAGAAAAGACACAACTCTTTAGAAAAGTCTCAACCCTTTAGAAAGGTCACAACTCTTTAGAAAAGTTACAACCCTTCAGAAAAGCCACACCTCTTTAGAAAAGTCGCAACCCTTTGGAATAGTCGCAACCCTTTGGAGTAGTCACAACCCTGTTAAAAAGTCGCAACCCTTTGAAAAGATCACAAATCATCGGAGAAATCACAACTTTTTGGAAAATTCACAACTTTTGGAAAAAAGTTTCTCATTCTTTATCCAGGAAAGTTTAAATGTTTCAATTACTACTTTTATATTCTTTGCTAATGGTTAATAAATGAAAAAGTTGGAGAGTCTCAACTATTATAACTAGTGCTACTTCTACCCTTTCTTGATTCTCCTAATTACTTATAATTGTTTTTATTTCGTATATTTTGGTCTAGTTGGTGCCCTCTAGAATATCAAACATGTGACTTAGTTTGTTCATTATTCTTTAGTTGTTCTTTTTTTTATCAAAAATAATGTGTTTCAAAATATTTTTGATTTTTAAAATATGATTAAACACTTTTTTAAAAACTTAATCAGATCTTTCTATGATTAACTAGCTCTAGAATAATCAAGGAACACACATTTTAAAATACGAGGGACTAATATCTTTCACATGATAAAATTATTATACATATTTAGGGCCGTTTATGGACAATGACATGAAAAAGCAAGGAAAACTAGCTGCTACTGGCTACTGAATAAATAATAAATCCGTCATTAAATTGAGTATATTATACTTTGCTTGCATATGTACAAACACAATAGAGAGAGTGATAATTGACTAATTTATGAAAAATCATTCAATGGTGAGAATCCAATTATATCAAAGAACAAATATTATAATTAAAAATATGTAAGAACATAAAATTCATCAAACATTAAGACTTTTACAATCTTTCAAATTTTTAATACATGTGACAATATCAAATTTCTAATATTAGGATATTAGAAAATGATTATTTATAACTTTAATGAGGTCATGAATTACCGCGCAAAGCGGGGTAACTTATCTATTTAACCTATAATATTAAATGTAGAACCTAATTTATAAAAGTGCAAATATTGAAAGAAAAGACATATTTATTTTCAAAATTTTCTCCATCGTTAAATTATATAATATAATGAACGGATAATAAAATTTTTGGTCCTTAAGATAGACAACACATGATTTATGCTAGAACAAGTATAATCATGTTACAGCATATAAAATTTCTAAATTTAATTTTAGAATTGCCTCTTGAAGCGTGAGCAGATATCTTCAAGTGAATCCACAAGCCAGTTGACAAGCTAGAACCTTCAAGCAAATCCACATGCTAGTCCACAAACTGGACCACCGTTTTGCTGTCTTCTATAGTGATCCCAAGTTCAATTTCGAACTCACTCAATATTTGGGTGGGTAAGTATTTTATAGAAAAGTTATTTATTTCATGGGTTAGAAGAATCCCTATTTATAGAGATTTCTTCCTAGTCCAAGGAGAAGGAATACCATGTCTTTCCTTCGAATAGAAAAAAGACATGTACATCTCCCTTTACTTAGAATAGAGAAAGTCATGTCCGTCTCTATTTCCTTAGAATAGAAAGAGTGATATACTTCTCCCTTGCCTTAGAATAGAGAAAGACATATACTTATCTCTTTCCTTAGAATAGAGACAGACACATACTTCTCCCTTTTCCCTTTAGAATAGATTCTGTGTTCTAGTTAAATATGGGCACGGTAGGGACCATATATTTAATACCGTGCCCATATATTTAATTACTGAGGCTTCCTATTGCAGAAATAACTCCAAATAATTAATTTGAATTATTCTTACCATAATAAATTACAAATCATTTCACTAGAAATTCGTAATTGTGCTCCTCTATTTATATTTTGAAATTCCCCATTAAACAAAAATGTAATTCCCCATGTTAAGATTACAGATACTAATTAATAAATTAAATTACTGACGAATTTAATTCAATGATCAATTTCCTTTAGAGCATTGCTTTACTTATTTCATGTGTCGGATTCATAAATCCACTTGCAAGGTTTGACACGATGAAAACTTATAAGCTTCTCATAAATACATACCATCAATCTCTATATCGAGACATGGATTCTATCAACTAACTTATTATTTCACCAATATAGATTATTATCATCCAATCTACTAGACATATTGACCCATCTTAGAATCTCACCTTTTAATAAATCAAAAACGATAATTAACATATACAGAACATAATAGTTATATCATGATTAAGAATATAAGTACATTTAATAGTTTAGAGAATATATTTTTGTCAATCAGTCTAAAACAAGTATCTCTACTCGGTCTTGTTCAATACATACAAAATGCGCTAGCATAAGAAGTTGGAACTATATTATTCCCATAATCAAGATAAATTACATATAATCTTATTCTACAATCGTACCGATGGCATGTCCAGTTCCCATCTTAGATTGTGAAAGAAAAAGTTTATACTTAAAAGAACCGATGATTTAATCCTCTGTGTATAAGCTAAAACTCTATACACTAAATCATCTACTATATAAGTAAAAAGACACCATAAATGAATAAATGATCTATTGAAAATGAACAAATAATTATTTATATTAAATACTATATCTAGACACATGGCTAATAGTATATATCCCAACAATCTCCCACTTAGACGTTTAACCATTAAGATTGTTATAATGTACTATATCTAAATGCATGGTTAATAGTATATACCCTAACAATCTCTAACTAAGATATTTAATCTTGAAATTTGTTAGAATACTATTTCTAAACTCATGATTAATAGTATATACCCTAACAATCTCCCACTTAGACTGTTAACAATGCATTTGCAACGTTCACAGATATACATTTTATATTTCTTATCAGAAGGATCTTACTAAGTGTTTTCTTATTCAAATTCGTCTAGTAGTAGTCCGTCGTAACTTATCGATTTTGTATTAGATCTTCAGAGGCCCTATCATGAAACTCTTCAAAGTTTACTTCTTTCCAGGATTTCTGGCATGAAACTCTTCTTAAACATACAAAACCAATCAATTTTTGTTATGATTCTCCCACTACGACTAAGTACTACTACAATAGTCACACTTTCATGTTCTTGAGTCTTAATATTTTCCTCAAAACCTTTTGGCATTGAAATTTTAACATTTTTTTTCATATAGTGTTCTAGTAATGTTTCTCCCACTACTTAAATGCAATGTAACGTCAATTCTTACATATCGATTAGATATTCTTGAGAGACTTAGTTTACAACTGACTCATTTGTTAATTTTTTGTTCACTTTTTGTAAAACTAGTTTACTTCTAGTGTAACACCCCAGATTGCAGAAAGAACAAAATTGCATCTTTACAGAAGTTATAGGTGCCACCAACGGAGGCCACCGACCCGTAGGTGGAACCACATGCCGTAAGTGGAGTCTGTGGTTAGACACCTCAACTCCGCCAGAAATTTCAGAAAAAGGCACGAACCATGGCCGAACATACGAACCGTAGGTCAGACCTCGGTACGTGGTCCACGGTACATGGATCGTGACCCTAAAATCCCAATCTCTGAAGCCAATCGACGAATGACAAGACAGAACGTCGGTCAGTCCACGGTCCGTCGGTCTGGTTTGTCTATAGGCTTGTCATCTTTTAAGTGAGGGTCGGTTTGGTCTTTTCCATATGCATTAGATAATTAAAGTATGTTGTTTTACACCTAAATTACGTAGTTTTGGTCATTTAAGCCTTATATTCTAATTAGAATCCACCTGTATCGATTCATTCACCAAAATTCATCAAAACTTAGAGAAAAAGAGGAGAAAGAGTCGACTAAATCTCTCAAGAACACGCAATAGGTTTTCTTAAGTTCCATCCCCAAAATCGAAGGAATTCTCCGTAGATCTCATCACCAAGTATGTGGGATTTTACTGGTGGATTCCTTTCATCCACTAGGTCCCTAGAATTCAGTCAGATACTTGATTCATCATATCTTACTTAGACCTAGGGTTTCTAAAACCTTAGGTATTAGTGAGATTTAGCTGTTATAGTATTCTTACTCAGATTATCATGTTTTTGTGAAATTTTTGATTAGTTCTTTGCATGAAATTCAGAACCCTAGTTGTGTAGATTCTCTTAGTTCATGAATTACACTTGCAAAGTCAGTTAAACAGATAAACATGCCTCAGATTTCGATGTTTCATTATTAATACACAATGTTGCAATCTCAGTTAACACGTCAGAATATTGAGCTAATCCAGTATTTCAGTTATGTAGTGCCATACAGATTTCTAGTCGGGAGTAGGCGTAGCACCCAGTTGGACTAGGGTTCAGTGTACCGTCATAGTCCTAGAACTATGTGCCCACGTAGGTTTATAAGTCCCCTCTGTGGGCATCAGATTTAGTGATCACACCAGTCATACCTTTATACCCCTGACAAGGTATATTGGGTCCTCTCGATGTGGCATATACATCAGACTCCACATTTAACTCACGTTGTTTTATGTCGGTTAATAGTAGCTCCCACAGTTAGACTCTTAATGCATTTGACAAGGTTGTCAGATATATTTCAGTATTCAGTTTCACCATGTCATGTTTAATAATTAGTACTTTGTCATTGCATTATTTTCAGTTCATTTCAGTATTTACATTATATTCAGATTTTTTCATTGCTCAGTTATGCCTTGTTCAGCTTATATATTTGTTCAGTTATATTCTATATCTTGCATGCTCAATACATTCCAAGTACTGACGCATACTCTGCGCTACATCCTTTCATGATGTAGGTTCAGGTTCTCAACATTAAGATCACTTGTAGATTGGTTCCCGATCCGTACTCAGCAGCATCAGTGGTGAGTTGTTATACTTCAAGGACAATAGACATGTTTTTATATTCAGTCTTTTCTTTTAGTTTCAGTTTTGCTATAGTTAGCTGGGGCATGTCCCAACAACTCTAGTTAGTAAAAGTCTTTTTCATACATAGTTATAGATTCAACTTCAGTTTCAGTGATTTTTCAGTATCACTAACTCTTAATCAATATTTATATATTCAAACAAGTTTTGGGTATTCGCCACTATTAGTTATTTGATGATTTAGATTCCGCTTTAGTTTATATTTCATAGATACATTTAGTTTGCTTTTGATATGCCATCTTAGGGTTAGTTTGGGGTCACTCGTAGGTCTCGTGTTTACTTCAAAAGGGTAACCTCGGCGCGTGACAAACTTGGTATTAGAGAATTAGGTTTAAGAGTGCTAGGATGTCTGAAAGTCGCACTAAGTAGAGTCTTTTTCATGGGTGTGAAGTGCACCACATTTAATGAGAGGAAGGCTACAAAGTGTTTTAGGATAACTTCACTTTCTTTGCTACTCTTATCGTGCGTGAGGTATGATCCAACTTCTCATTTCTAATTCATTGTCACGCATTTCAGATCATGCCTCATCGTAGAGCTTAAGCAAGGAATGCCAATGACCACAACGCTAATGCACTTCCTCCAGTCCTAGACGACAAGGTTTCAAATGTAGAATTTTGGCATGCTATCTAGCTTTTGGTGCAGAGCGTAGCCAACCAGAACACTCAGCAAGTTCCAGTTCCTACAGATGCTAATGGTGGATCAGTGGCAGCTAGGGTCCGAGATTTCGTTAGGATGAATCCACCTGAGTTTCTGTAACATCCCACAATTTGAAATAGCTAGGAAGAATCTATGAACTAGAAATAGTCATTTTAGGAAATAATGAAAATCTGGAAATTTGTCTACAGTTAGGAAAAGTTGAGTTTTGGCCAACTTCAAACGGTTATAACTTTTAGCTCAGAATGAGTTAGAGGTACTTCCAGATATGGTAGGAAAGATCTTGGAATGATCTTTCCAATGCCGCCGAGTTTGTACGATTTTGAGTTCGTATAAGTGAGTTTTTGCCCTTTGGAAGTTGGGATGTTGGAATTAGGAAAGTCCAAATCCGGATTTTTGAAGGGTAGTTTGGTCTTTTCCTTACCCAACTTAATTAATTCATTTTAGGAGTTTAGTTGGGGAAAAGTCAAATTTTTGTCAGTTTAGGAAAAAGTGAATGTCACGCTAGGGCTTGAAGAAATGAGAAAAAAGGAGAAAGGAGAAGAGAAAGCAGTATTCGTCAAGATTCATCGGGATTAGCTTGTGGATTTCGTCGGGGGTGATCCCTATAAGGAATGGGAGATCACATAGCATTGGGTTAGTTCCCCCACGCGGCAAGCATGATTAATTTAGCGTATTTTCATCTTAAAAAGATTGAGAATTTGATGCTCTTGATAGTTGTTCTTGAATTGATTTTGTTCTTGAATATGAGTCCGGATTAAGGAGTTTCTTGTTGTTAAAGTGTTATTTCCTTGAGTAGTTTGGGTTAGACTTTGCGTATATGATTTGGGTACATGAATCTAAAGTGAATTTGAGAAAAAGAATCGGATTAAAACAATTTAGGATCAGAAAATGAGATCAAATATTCGTCAGACTCACCAGGGAAGGCCAGGCGTGTCACGCCCTCATAGCGCTAGGAGGCTGGGGTGGCACGCCTACACTGCGCCCAAAGTGACCTCCAGAAAGTTAAGGCCTGGTGCGGTGCACCCGGGATGCACCCGAATCATCGTTTTTCACCCAGTTTTTGTCATTCAGTCCATTTAAGCCTTTCTAAAGTGTACTAACACTTTTCATTGATTCTAACTACTCTGAATGGCTTCTAAACATCTAGAAATCATCCAGAAACATGAATCATCACCTTGAATCCATAAATTCAAATTCAAGGAAAGTCAAGAGCCAAGTCTAGGAAGTTCTTAGAGACTTTTCAGGAAGTCTTCTCCAAATGTTTTAACTTTCTTTTAAGACTTAAAAGTTCAAGTTGAGTAAAGAGTAAAGAATAAAGTTTGAAGGTTATTTCTTCAAAAGTATATGAGGACTATGTATTCCCAGAGGGTTTAAAATGTTTTCACATTTAAACAAGAAAGGAAACATCGATTTCCAAATAGCCTTCGGGCTAGTTTTCAGAAAAGAGTAATCTCTTTCTAAATGAAGCAAGAAGAGAAACTTTGATTTCCAAGATAGCGTTTGAGCTATGTTTTTGAGCAATTATCTCAAATCACAGAACAAGTATGTCTTTAAACATAAGGAGCTAGTATCATATTTTGGGAGTAGTATTGAGCACCGATATGGGGGAGCGTTCAGAGAACCCACAGCCCCCATAAACCATGTAGCCATCATGGGTAGAAAAGGGTCATACTTTTTAGATGAATCCTTTTCGCATAAACTAGTGGATCCACTTTGTAGTTCAGGTCTTATACTGGTGGCAAGGTATAGGATGCGCTAGCAGCGTGAGGAAGATCGATGTATCATCACTATACCTCTTAAGTGATGGTTCTCGATTAGAGAAACTCCCACATAAGTTATTTGTATTTTTACATAAATTTTTTAGTTTTAGTGTATCTTTGCATACGCCCAGAGTTGACATCATGTTTTAAACATCTTTTCTTTATATTGCACTTGTTTTAAAACTTCTTTATATTGAAATGAGTTCAGTTATGTTGAGTTGATTTGAGCCAGGTAAGTTCTTCAGTTTTTTTTCTAAGCTTAAGTTGTGTTTAGCATTCCAACTCGCATACTCGTACATTCAATGTACTGATGCCAGTTGGCTTGCATCTTACTATGATGCAGACACATGTAACTAGGATCAGCATCCAGTGCATCGTTGATCCAGTGAGCCTCTTTGCATTACGGAGGATTCCTTGTATTTTTTCTTTCAGTATTTCATTGTTAGGATGATTGGGGGTTTTGTCCCAACATCCCTCTTTGTTTTAGAGGCTTCATAGACAATTAGTAGTTCAGTTGTCTTTACATTTCATTTCATATGTTAAGACTTGAGTTGCCATTATGGCCAAGTTGAATGTTGACCTTTAAAGCATTCTAAGTTATTTTACAAAACTATTTGAGTAAGTTCATTTGATCATTGTAAAAATGTTTCGATTTTTCTGCTCAGTTAGTAAGTCAGGCCAAGGGTTCGCTTGAGGCCAACAATGGTCTTCGAGTGTCAGCCACGTCCAGGGTGTAGGCTCAGGATGTGAAAAACTTTGTATCAAAGCCCAGAGTTCAATAGTCCTAGGGAGTCTATGAAGCCGTGTCTATAAAGTGCTAGTTATCGGTGTGAAGCGCGCCACATCTATAATTAGGAGGCTGCAACATTTAGGAAAATCTCTCACTTCTTTCACACTCTTTTCGTGCGTCAGAATTGATCTCTAAAAAGTTCCTTCTAATTCGTGCTTGTACGTATTTTAAGATAGTCATGCCTCCACGAAGAGCAGTCAAAGGTCGTCCAACTAGGAGAAATATTAAGGAACAAGAGTTACCAAATGCACCAGAAGTGCAAGCTCAAGGGGAAGTCACTAATGCTGAGTTTAGAGAAGCAATTAGGATGTTGAGTCAAGTTGTGACTAGCCAGGGTGGGCAACAAAGGGGAGCTCGACAAGAAGAGGCTGACACTTCAAGGATTCGTGAGTTCTTGAGGATGAATCCTCGAAGTTTCACTCATTCAAGCACTTCTGAGGATCCGGAGAACTTTATTGATGAACTGAAAAAGGTGTTTAATGTGATGCGTGCTGCTGATACTCAGAGAGTTGAGCTAGCTGCATATCAACTGAAGAATGTCAATATGACTTGGTTTGACCAGTGGAAAGGGGGTAGAGCTGAGATGCACTGATGAGTTCACACATTGGACTTATTTAGGTCTATATTTTAATAGAAATTGTGTCCTGAAATGCTTATTTTATCTCAATATCCGATGAAAACCCTTAAGTTTCAGGTATTTTAAGTTTTAAGGACATCATGGACACTACATCGTAAAAAGGAAACAAAAGGCTGAAAAGAACGAAGAAATGAAGGCTTGAGGATCGCCGAGTCCACTTGGCAAGTCGCCGAAGGGTCTCACTTCGCCTTTTATTCCATTGCGCTGAGCCTTGAAGGAAAGGATCAAGCTGGTGGAAAAAAGGAGGAGTCGGTGTATCGTCAAGAAGTTCCGCGAAATAGTATTATGTCGCCCAATGACCCATTGTACGACGATGCTGAAGGATGGTGCAAAATGGCGATGAACTACACCAAAGGGTGAATCACTAAGTTGATCGGTGATTTCGACTAATGTCACCAAATGGTCCGCTGTAGCGCAGATTTTTGAAAACTATAAATACTCGTTTTGAGTTATAGCTTAGACTCAGATTTTTAGTGTGAAAAACAATTATTATAATTTTCATATAGAATAGTACGTTTTATTTTGCTTTGAGTTTGAGAGGGTTTCGAAGACTTGAAGAAGAAGAGGGTTTCATCCCTAAGGATTTGGACTTGGGTCTCTTGATTTCTTCATTCTTGGCCTGTAACAAGACTTAAATTTTCATACTCATTTGAATGCAAGCTCATTTAGGTATAAATTTATATATCTTGATGTGTGGCTAAAAACCCCCATCTAGAGGCGTCCGAGAGGAACCCATTCGAGAGAGTGAGTAGGGAAAGGCATAGGCTACTCTTCATGCGACAAATGGGTGTCCGAGAGAAAACCATTTGAAACTGGGTATGTTTCTCGATAGTGAACTTATTCCCACATAAAGCTTAGCCTAGTCCCTATTACTCTATAAATTTTCTATCGAAAGCATGTACCCAATAATTTAGATTAACCCGTATTCCGGTCACATCCCAAGAATTCCCTCTCATTCATAGATTTCTTTGTTATTTCTACTGTGTTTGCTATACTTGTGAAAAAACCCCGATATCGATATTTGACACTTTTGTGTGCCCCTTTAATTTACAATGTTTTTACTCATTAATACAGCTACGACTAGTTAGAACTAAATTTTTTTTTTGCTATAAATTCTCAAAACAACTCCCTTTGACACGACCCCAACCCTCGGTTGGGTTACTATATTATCGACGATCGTAGACACTTGAATCGAAAGTAGTGTCGTTGGTCACGATAAGCATCAAAATGGTGCCGCTGCCGGGGAGTGGTGTTATTTTGGATTAGTAAAATTTTTTATGTTCTTAGTTGTAGTCTACATACCTAATTTTTAGTTTAGTTTTGTTTGATGTGTGAATATTTCAGAAAGCATGAGTGTTAGTGGTAGCAACGGTAGCCAGGTAGGCCACCAAGACGACATCGGAAATCTCAACGATTTCCAAGAGCCAAACATCAATGGACCCCAAATCATGGGAGGTGTTGGAGCCATGTGTTTACCCCCAACCGAGGGAAATGTTGTGTTCCACAGAACGAGCACCTTGTTGCAACTCTTGCAACTAAAAGGACTTTTCAGTGGACTGGCTCACGAGCATCTTTGAAACTTTGTAGTTGTGTGCCGACCATTCTCGTTCAAAAACATCTCTCAAGAGTCGGTTAGGTTGAGACTATTCCCTTTGTCGTTGATGGGAGAGGTGTGCAAGTGGCTAGCCGAGCTACCACGTGAATCCATTACTTCTTGGGAGGAACTGGTAACTGCATTTCAAGTGCAATTTTTCCCACCCTCAAATATGATGTCACTGAGAGATAGCATCTAAAACTTTAAATGTCTAGAAAGAGAACTTCTGCATGAAACTTGGCTGAGATTTTAAAATAGGTGCTACAATGCCCAACTCATGGTCTACCTAATAATGTCTTGCTACAGTACTTCTACTGAAGCATGGATTCGGTGAATAAAGGTGTCGCTGATGAACTTTCACCTGGAGACCTAATGCCGCAACCGTATGCAGTAGCATCCCAACTTTTAGATGGCATGAAAACCATCAATAGGGCATGGTACACCCGTGAAGACCAAGTCTCCCCTCTCAAATTCAATCTATCCAAGGAACAGATGGACAAAGATAATGAGAGAGACCAAAACATGGCCAAGATCATGACACAACTTGATATTTTGTCCAAAAATATCATGAGGGCTGATAGTGCAAATCCTGAGGAGGCGAATTTCAAAGCATTGTATAATGAGGAGGTGAAATTTCTAGCCAACCAAGGTGGTAGTTACCATTCAAACTACCCAAGGCAGGGTGGTAACCGAGGTTGGGCTAGAGATGAAGGATGGAAGGATTAAGAATGGAGAGACCGAAATCCTAATTGGAAAGACAAGGAGAAGGACATATATGTGCCTCCCCATGAGCGCCAAAAGCCAAAAGACTCGGAGGGTGGCAGGTCTGAGGAAATGTTCTCGCGTATCCTCAACAAAGTTGTAGGTTCAGACAAAATGTTGAACGGCATGAAAGAAGATATTTCTACCCTTAGCTAGACTGTCACCTCCCATTCTGTTTCAATCAAGCAATTAGAGACCCAAATGGGTCATATCTCGTCTCACCTTAATCCGAGAGAGTAAGGGGATTTGCCTAGAGATACTATGGCTAACCCCAAGAATGAGATTTGAAGGAGGACTAGAGTCGTTCCACGATGATAACTAAGGAGTTGTTTGGGAGGCAACCCAAAACCCCTTTAATTGCTTTATTTTTATGATTATCATTACTTATTTCTTGGTAAAATAATGGTGTGTTGTTTGTACAGGTTAAACTATAAGAAGTGTTTGAAAAAGTGAAGGATGACAACAATAGATCCAGTCGACGAGTCACCGAAGGGGTCGGTGAATCCGGCCTTGTCCGCCGTTTGACTCAAGACATCGTCAACATTAGAGTCTATAAAACTCGGTGAGATTTGGAGACTATTGGCGAATCGGCCGACCATGTCGGCAGTCACGATGAAAACCACCGTTTGGACCTTCACGATGACTGAAGATCCTATAAAACTCAACGAGTCAAGTGCTCACTCCGCGAATCTCCAAGAGATTCGGCGATCGGAACTAATGTCGCCGAGTGGACGAGAACTGGACAGTTTTAACAAGCCAAAGGTTTAAAAGTTTCAACTTCATTCACTTTCCCTCACTTTTTATGTTCCCAAACTCACAACTGCACTTTATTTTCAATATCCCTATACTTTTAGATTATTTTAGTTGTTGATTTGTATTCGGGAGTTGGATTACATTGATACCTAGCGAATCAATTACATTTTAGTCAGCACTAAAGGTTGGTTCCCAAACTCTGAGTTCTTTCTATTGATTTTGGACTTAATGCAATGATATTACCTTGTTGATTTGTGATGGGTAATTCCTGAAGGTTGCATTTTTAATCTGACTTAAAATTTATGGGTTGAGCATGATTGTCACTGGGTCTAAGCCTAATTTGAGTTGGGTCACAATTATGGGTTGAGGTGTGACAAGCTCACCGAACAACTCAACGGTTCGCCGAAGAATCCTAGCTGGCCCTTATTATCATGCTTTATTTTTCGTGGCTTCTGTAACTTTTGGCGAGAAGCATGAGGTCGCTAAAAGCACTCGGTGACTCACCGAAAGTCTTATTGTTCACCCTTTTTCTACACCCTTATATCTTCCGTGCACAATACTCGACAAATCGCCGAGTGGTTGTGCACTTTGCTGATTGTTTTGGCGAAGTGACTCTGCAACCAAACTACCGTGTTTTTGTATGATTACTTTCTAACTATTTATCAAAGCTTTGCAGAAATGGCTAGACCGAAAGTTGCTGAAAGAAATATGCCACCCCGACATATAAGTACAAGCAAAAGTTTAAGTAGGGGGTGTTGATGAGCCCAAAATTGGACTCATTTAGGGCTATATTTTAATAGAAATTATGTCCTTAAATGCTTATTTTATCTCAATATCTGATGAAAACACTTAAGTTTCAAGTATTTGAAGTTTTAAGGAAAGCATGGACACTACATCGCAAAAAGGAATGGAAAGGGTGAAAAGAATGAAGAAATGAAGGCCTCAGGCCTCTTGGCGAGTCCTCGAAGGGTCTCAGTTCGCCTTTTGTTCCAGTGTGCTGAGCCTTGAAGGAAAGGATCAAGTCGGCGGAAAAAAGGAGTAGTCGGCGCATCACCGAAAAGTTCCACGAAACAGTACTATGTTTCCCAATGACCCAGAGCTCGACGATGCCGAAGGATGGTGCAAAACGGTGATGATCTACACCAAAGGGCGAATTGCTGAGTTGATCGGCGATTACGACTAGTTTCGCCGAATGGTCCGCTGCAGCACTGATTTTTGAAAACTATAAATACTCGTTGAGAGTTATAGCTTAGAATCAGATTTTTAGTGTGAAAAGAAATTATTATAATTTTCATATAGAATAGTACTTTTTATTTTGCTATGAGTTTGAGAGGGTTTTGAAGATTTGATGAAGAAGTGGATTTCATCTCCAAGGATTTGGACTTGGGACTCTTGATTTCTTCATTCTTGGCCTGTAACAAGACTTAAATCTTCAAACCCATTTGAATGAAAGCTCATTTAGGTATAAATTTCTATCTCTTGATGTGTGGCTTGAAACCCCCATTCTTGGGGTGTGATTTAGAGAATATGGGTTAATATTGTTGTTGGGTCTTGCTTGTTGATAGATTAAATGTAGTTTAATGGTGATTTCACCTAGTAGTTGTGGTCGAATTTAATGGGTTTGTAGTTGCGAACACAAGTCCACCCATGTTTTTTCGGCTTGCTCGAGAGAGAGGTCGTGAAACCAAGATTGCTAGACTGATGGACTAAGGAGTGGGTCAACATGAGGTTCATCCCGAGAGGGTGAGCCCTAGTCCCATATCCTAACACTCAGCTAAAAAGAGTGAGTGGGGTAAGGCGTAGGGTGGTCATCATGCGGCAGGCGTAGGGTGGTCTTCATGCAGCAAATGGGTGTCCGAGAGGAACCCATTTAAAACAGGGTAAGTTGCTCGAGAGAGAACTTATTCCTATATAAAGCTTAGCCTAGTCACTATTACTCTATAAATTTTCTATCGAAAGCAAGCACCCAATAATTTAGATTAACCCGTATTCCGGTAAAATCCCAAGAATCCCCTCTCATTCATAGATTTCTTGGTTATTTCTACAGTGTTTGCTATACTTGTGATAATACTCCAAAATCGATATTTGACACTTTTGTGTCCCCTTTAATTTAAAATGTTTTTACTCGTTAATGTCTTTAGCTACGACTAGTTAGAACTAATTTTTTTTTTTATATATAGTCAAAACCACTCCCTTGGGACATGACCCCCACCCTCCGTTGGGTTACTATATTATCGACGATCGTTGACACTTGAATCAGAAGTAGTCTCGTTGGTCACAATAGGCATCATTAACCACCTGCGAGTTAGGCCTGTTTTGAGGAGGCTTTCTTGGGGCGTTTCTTTCCCCGAGAACTGAAAGAGGCCAAGGTATGTGAGTTCCTCACACTTAAGCAGGATTCTGTAAGTGTTCATGAATATGGGTTGAAATTCACCCAATTGTCCCGTTAAGCTCTGGAAATTGTTGCGGACATGAGTAGTAGAATGAGCCTGTTTGTTGCTGGGTTGGCTCATCTGTCGAGTAAATAAGGTTGGGCCGTAATGCTGATAGGTGACCTACATATCTCAAGGTTGATGGTAAATGTGCAACAGGTAGAGGAAGAGAAGCTAAGGGATAGAGAGGAGTTTAAGAACAAAAGGGCTAAGACAGGGAATGAGTCCGGCCAGCAGAAGAGTAATGTCAACCGGTCATCCTTCCAACAGAAACAGAAGGGCCCTGCTCCATCATCTGCCAGTGCACCTGCACCTAAGAACAAAGGTGAGTACAATAGCCAGAATTTCAGAGCTAAACCTGCTTATTCTCAAGGTAGATGACATAAGGGGGTAGTAAGCCTCTTGCATGCGCTAAGTGTGGTAGGAACCATTCACGTACTTGTCGTTAGGGCTTCACTGGTTGTTTCAGGTCTGGTCAGAGTGGGCATTTCTTGCAAGAGTCACTACAGGAAAAATGGTCTTTAACGAAGGGAAATACAGTCGTTAAAGGTCTGAATCCGGCCGCTACAAGTCATTAACGACCGTAATAAATCCGGTCATCACCGATCGTTAAAAGTCCGGATGTTATAAGTTAACGACCGAATTAACAGCCAGTCGTTAAAAGTTTTTTAATGACAATATAAATTCCAGTCGTTATATGACCTTTTTAACGACCGAATTTTCCCTTAGTACAAGTACTTTTACCGACCAAAAGTTGTTTCTTTAATTATATTCTAATTTCAATACCAATACTATTAACGACCACATTTCCTGTCGCTTATTGTTGTTTATTCAAATTATTTTTAAGAAGCCAATTATAAAAGAGTTTAAAAGAAGCAATTTCATTTGTTGTTTTACAAAATTTTATACAATTAATATAGAAACACTCAAAATAAACTAAATAATTTAATTCATTATATAAAATTTCATGGTCAATAGAAAGAACTAATTAAAGAAAGATATATCATATTCAAGTAGCATAATATATCTTTATCAACTCCTAAAAGGAGAAAAAATGCAAAAAATAAATAATAAGACAATGTCTTTAATTTAAACCACCCCTAAACTAAAGTGAAGTCCCTAGATCTTGAACTTCAACTTGCTTCGTACATTGTTGAACGATATATTCTTCATATATGAATGCTTGATCTGTAAGAAAAAAACTTATGTCAATTTTAAAAAAAGAATAAACTCTTAAAGAAGAACCATAAAATCTCAAAAGTATTTACTAAAAAAGATGCAAAACATTAATGTTTGAACGAAAAGAAGGCATGTCAACAATAACTTGTAGTCTCTTCCCACCATCTATTAACTAGTTAATGATTTTCTGTAATTATCAACAATTAGTTCGTAAGTCCAACAAAACAAAACATAATAACAAGGGACTAGTATAACTCTTTCTTGCTTTGGATGACAAGGAGAACGATCAAGAAGTTTCAAGTAGAATGGAGAGTACATACATGAATTAAAGCTATTTGAACCTTGCAAACTTTGGATGAGTCATCTTTTGGGAAGCAGATTGCCAGTTCAATATAGAAATCACACAAGAAAAAGTATGACAGCCATCAGACCAAAATAGAGAGCACATCCGAGGCACCAACTTATTTTTTTTCTAAGAGGGAGGCATAATATGTTTTTTGTTTGCTACAGTAACATCTCTAATATGAAGGAAGCAGAACATGAAAAGATTCCAGAGTTTCCAATATCAAAAGTCAAGGGTAGCAAGAGAGATAGTTGTGCACATGCAAATTAAGATATGCTCAACCACATTCCCTGAGGACATTCACGAAGAGACATCTGAAGCTCAAGCACACTAGATAACTTAGCAAATTGTAGAAGGCTAATATCGATAATCAACTTGTAATAGAAAGAGAATCTGTACTTAGTACCTAATTAAGACTGTTTACTGTTTTGGATGGGTCAGGCGGCCTGTTTGATTCGATGTTAAACTGCTGGATGCTGCTAGTTCATCGGACTCAGCTCACCAATTTCACTAGAACTGCTATTTAGTAACTACTTGTGTGATCTTTAAACAAACCCAACTTCATGAACTACATTTTGACATTGAGTTAAGCACAAAGTATGTTTTCTAGATTCATTACACTTGAATAAAGAAAACCATATAGAGTACTCTATACCATATCTGATGATATTTTGCATTTAATTAAATATTAACTTTACTTATTTGTACACAAAATGATTGCCCACCATATCATACATCACATAAAACTTCCTCTATAAGGAAGCAATCTTGTACATTGTGAGTTAATCAAGTCATGAAGAAGTTTTGTCTTCTAATTTCTAAGTTTTTATGTTCGTTGTTCCAGAGAACAAAATAAAAAGATGTTACACAAAGAATCAAAATCAAATGCTTGAAATGGAGTGCTACCAGTTTTATGTGATAGAAAAATGTGTAGCGAAGTGAAAGGTAAGTTCTATAGAATATTTATTACGACCACCAATGTTATATGGAAGTGAATGTTAAGCCATTAAAGTAAAAGACATCCCCAATTATAAGACCAACAATGCTATATGGAAGTGAATGTTTTGCTCCTCAAGGGAATATAGTGTTCTGTTCCTAAGCATATTCATTAATTAAGATGAAACGGGAAAATGACATGGATGTTCCTTTACACTAACAGAGAGGCTCTAAATTTCCATTAAATTGGAGAAAGTGTGAGCAACAAAGGGATAGGAGAAATAGGAGAAATATAAGTTTTCTTATTTTGTCCAATTTTAGGGAAAGAATAAAAGGATAAGGAAGAAAATCTTAAGCATACTTAAAATTTGGCAACGATCAAATTACATATTAAGGACATAATACAAAATAACAACATTTCCTATCTTTCTTCAAAGAATGTAAACACATGATAAGGTGTGCTTTTAAAACAAGCACCAAGGAATATTATCTATCTCCTTCCTTCCTTCCAACTTCATTTGCAAGAACTATTTCTATCAAACCAAATGGTCCAGAAAATACATAAACGGATAGGCATCCAAAACTTTCTGGAGGTTTACAACCTCCTGCCCATTTCAACTTTCCAGTGTATTTATAAAATCTGAGGCATTAGCAAAACTCCATCACATTTATAACTTCTAAAATCTATAGCTTTTCAGTTAATAAAAACATAAATGATCACAAAAGCATCTTTAAAATGGAAATACAATTGAAAAGGAACATAAAGGCAACATTATGCCATGACTTATAAATAAAGGTTGCATCTGTATAGAATATGCTATGCCACTAGGAATAGAGACTGATGCTTTTCGTGACCAATGACAATATCCTACGGTATGAGGGACTACGATCGTCGATAATATAGTTACCCAACCAAGGGTTGGGGTCGTGTCCCAAGGGAGCGGTTTTGAGAATTGATAGAAAAATAGAATTTACATTCTAACTGGTCGTAGCAAAAGACATTTGCGATAAAAGACATTGTAAATTAAAGGGGGCGACACAAAAGTGTCAAATATCAAAGGGGGTTTTGTAACAAGTACTAAATCAGCAAAATAAACAAGAAAATCAAGTATGGGGAAATGTTCTTGGGATGTTATCGCAATATAAGTTGAGATAAATTATTGGGTACACGCTTTCGATAGGAAATTTGCAAAATAATAGTGACTAGGCTAAGCTTTAAATGGAAATAAGTTCCCTCTCGGGCAACTTACCCCGTTTCAAATGCGTTCCTCTCGGACACCCATTTACCGCATGAAGATTAGCCTATGTCTTACACCACTCACTCCCTCGAGCTGAGTGTTAGGATATGGGACTAGGGATCACCATCTCGGGATGAACCTTATGTCGACCCACTCCTTAGGCCATCAGTGCAGTGGTTTTGGTTTTGCGACCTCCCTCTCGGGCAAACCGAAAACACATGGGTGGCTTTGTATTTGTAACTACAAACCCTTTAGATTAAACCACAACCACTAGGTGAAATCACCATTAAAATACATCTAACCTATCAGCAAGCAAGACCCCTACCAAGTAATATTCAACCCATATTTGCTAAATCACACCCCCAGGGAATGGGGTTTTTTAGCCACACATCAAGAAGTAACCAAATACACCTAAAATGATACTAAAATCAAATGGGTATAATAAATTAAACCTTGATTTAAGCAAAGGAAGAAGAATGGAGAAGACCCACTTCTAACTTGGGGAAGCTGAAATCCTTCTTTCTTCAGGTCTCCGAAAAACCCTCTCCAAACTTGAGAGAAAATATCTAAAAAGTACTATTCTATTATGAGAATTAAAACAAATGTTCGAATCCTAGAAATTAATAACAAGTTTAGTATTTATAGACTTCAGAAAATAGTGCTCGCGGATCTTTCGGTGAGGTTAGTCGGAATCGCTGATTAACTCGGAGATTCGCCCTTAGTGTAGTTCGTCGCCGTCTTGCACTAGCCTTCAGCATGGTCGTGCTCTGTGTCATTGGAGGAAATATTACTGCTTCGCAAAATTATTCGGCGAAACGCCGACTCCTTCTTTCATCACCTTTATGATTCTGCTCCTTCAGGGCTTCGCGTACAGGAACAAAGGGCGTAGTGCGTCCCTTCGGCGAATCGCCAAGTGTGCTTGGCGATGCTCAGGCTTCAACTTCTTTGTTATTTTCAGCCTTCTTGTTACTTTTTGCGCCTAAGTGTCCATGATTCCACTAAAACTTCAAATACCTGAAATTAAGAGTTTTCATCAAATATTGAGACAAAATAAGCATTTGAGGACACTATTCTTAAGGAAATAAAGCCCTAAATGCGTCCAATTTGTGGACTCATCAATACCCCCAACTTAAACTTTTGCTTGTCCTCAAGCAAACTCAAGTTCAGCCGTTCAACAATGTGTCTCAAATAGTGCTACACGAGACTAAATCGTGAACATGCACAACAAGACTCAAATTACTTATGCAAAGATCAACTGTGTACTCAAAGATTCAAGTTGTGACACACCACTACCAAAGATTCTCATGCTCGCAATACTTGCTACTTGTGCAAGATCAAGCTCAACAAAAAGTATCTAAATGCCCTCACACAAAGAATGATTCCATATTCACACCTATTGGTTAATCAATTAAAGATTAGGAATTAGATGCAATGCTCACACTAAAAAAGAGGAACACAATGCATGTTTTCATCCATAGGCTTGCCCTTATTTTCCAATTGATCTTCGGTTCGGCTCACTCAAGATCAAAAAGGTCTTTCTAAGGCTTGTAATGGGGATGAGTGCAAAGGTACGGTCATTTAGGCTCAGTGACTTTTTCCTCATGATATGTGGTATTCTCAAAGCATTCCCTTCTTTTCCTTTATCAATTCTTTTTCTAGTGCTTCTAAGTCATCTTTTTATTCACCTCCATGGATTGCTTGGAAACCCGATTTTATTCTAGATTTTTTTATTGAAGGGTTTCCGCTGTTCTACTATACCATGGGTTAAGGGGGACTTTTCTTGTACTTCTTGACTTCTCCTTTTCTTTTTCACCATACCCTGAACTTAGGCTTTTGGCCTAAGTTGGCTATTCGCTAAACCCACAAATCAAGAGGATTATAGGTAGTGGGTCAAATAAGGTCTAGGTTTCATCAAGGTTCTTCCAAAGAAAGGTAAGGTTCAAAGGGTGATCAAGAGAGTTCCATACACTGACGGGGAGGCCACGAAAGAGGTATATGTCAAGTCTGGCTCACACTCTTTAAAGTTGGGTAAGATCATTTCAAGAGCACACCTTTCTAAATCAATCAGACTAACGGGGCAAATTCTGGGTTTATTCATGCATGGTTCAAAGTAAGCTGATCACAGAAGGCATCGACACTTACGTCAAACAAGACTACACACTTTTGCTAGTGTGCAACAGTCATTAGAAGAGAATCAATTCGATAAATGGCAAATCACAACGAGATGCAAAGAGTTCACATATTGTCTATGCAACTTCATTTGGCCTCATCGTAGCCGTACATTCATGTTCGTTCAATTATGAGCACTGTTCAAGTCATCGGTATTGATCAAAACCGATACTCAAATTTTCAAAAGAACAGCCACATTCAACACATACAAGAGGTGGCAAATTATTTTTTTGAAGGGCGAAAAATTATTTCAATTAAAAGCAAGGACCCACAAGCTCAAACCTTCCACAAAAAGCAGTGTATAACACAATTTAAGCTAAAAACCCAATATATAAATAAAACAAGAGTAATAATCAGCATACAAAAGGTGGGCCTCACCCCACCACAAATAAAAACCATTTGTCCTCAAATGCAAATGAAGTAAATTATCCAAAAGTGAAAGAAAGTAAGACAAAGAGGGAGGTAAAGAAATTATCTTGTGTATGCAGTCTCTCCATCTGTCTGGGCCTCAGTGCCCGGTGCAGCAGTTTGTACTTGGCTATCAGTGCTCGGGGTCACATCAGGAGAAACAGTAGTACCATATCCACCAGGAGCTACCACAGGTGTATCCGCCAAAAAATTTCGCACAGTTGCATCGAATCCCCAGACCCATGAAGGGATATTGGAGCCTCGTGAAGTAGTCTCCCTGTCAGAAATAGGCCTCTTGCCTTGCCTTTAAATCCAGGTGGAGGTTCTTGTTTCCTCTTCTTGGGAGGATTTGACCCCCTTCAATTTTGTGATATCCCGTGCTCTTTTCCAAGGTGGCATGACAATATTGGACTTTACCATATCTCGGGATACTCAGACTTCTCCCTGCTAGACTCAACAACATGCAGGCACAACTCCACAAGATTTAACCAATTTTAAGGCATAAACATACAGGATTTTAACAATATAAACACTATGGGCAACATTTTCACAAGCATAAGCAAAAACAATTGAGATCACAGAGGCCCAACACACATCACTAAGATAAGATCATTGCAAATGAGTACAAAATTGCTAAAAATAAATTTGGGGTTCAGAAAACCAACATTAGATGCCGATTAAAATACTTTTGAAATTCTAGGCGGAAATGTAATCTAAATCCGAGCACAACTCAACCACTAAAATACTCCAAAAGTGCAAAAATATATAAACTAGAGTGCGGGTGTGAGCTTGGGAATATAAATAGTGAGGGAAAGTGAAAGAGTTTGAAACTTTTGAACCTTTGGCCTTAAACCTGTCAAGTTCTCGCCCAGTTAGCAACGTTAATCGAGCTCGGCGATCCGCTGAGTGGTCACTAACCTCGCCGAGTTTTACAGGGCCTCTAGTTAATGTAGGGGTCCAAACGGCGGACTAGATCGCGATCGCTGACCTGGTCAGCGATTCGCCAAGCTTCTCCTGCGCTCGCTGAGTTTTACAAACTCTAATTTGAAGATGTCTTGAGTCAAACAGCTGATTAGGTCGGGCTCGCCGTCCTCCTCTGCAATGCGCCAACTGGACCATTTACTCGCCAACCTGCACTTTTCAAACACTTTCCATACTTTAACCTGCACAATCAACACACCATTATTTACCGAAACCAAAATAAAGCAATAAAGGGGTCTTAGGTTGCCTCCCAAGAAGTGCCTTATTTAATGTCGTGGCACGACACAACTCCTCACTCATGTTCGATTAGTGAGGTTTGCCTCATTTTCATAAGTCCACCCCTCTTTTGGCTTTAGGTAGAGAGAAGATAGCACTTGGTCCATTTGGGACCTTTGTGATCATTCACACTCATTCTTCCCGTTTCAACACACAAACAAGCAAAACAAAACTAAAAATAAAATTAGTAAAACTACAACTATTAAAAACAGAAATTCTACTTAAACTAAAAATTCCCAAATAACACCACTCCCCGGCAGCGATGCCATTTTGATGCTTTTCGTGACCAAAGACACTATCATATGAAATGAGTGTCTACGATCGTCGATAATATGGTAACCCAACCAAGGGTTGGGGTCATGTCCCAAGAGAGCGGTTTTGAGAATTGATAGAAAAATAGAATTTACATTCTAACTAGTCGTAGATAAAGATATTTGCGATAAAAGACATTGTAAATTAAAGGGGCGACTAGGTGAAATCACCATTAAAATATATCTAACCTATCAACAAGAAAGACGCAACAGGAATATCAACCCATATTTGATAAATGACACCCCAAGAATGGGGTTTTTTAGACACACATCATGAAGTAACCAAATACACCTAAAATGATACTAAAATCAAATGTGTATAAGAAATTAAACCTTGATTTAAGCAAAGGAAGAAGAATGGAGAAGACCCACTTCTAACTTGGGGAAGATGTAATCCTTTTTTCTTCAAGTCTCCGAGAAACCCTCTCCAAACTTGAGAGAAAATATCTAAAAAGTACAATTCTATTATGAAAATTAAAATAATTGTTCGACTCCTAAAAATTAATAACAATTTTAGTATTTATAGAATTCAGTAAATAGTGTTGGCGGATCTTTCGGCGAGGTTAGTCGAAATCGCTGATTAACTCGGTGATTTGCCCTTTGGTGTAGTTCGTTGCCGTCTTGCACTAGCCTTCAACATGGTCGTGCTCTGTGTCATTGGGCGAAATAGCACTGCCTCGCGGAATTGTTCGGCGAAACACTGAATGCTCCTTTCATTGCCTTTTTTATTCTGCTCCTTCAAGGCTTAGCTTACTGGAACAAAGGGCGGAGTGCGTCGCTTCGGCGAATCACTAAGTGCGCTTGGCGATGCTCATGCTTCAACTTTTTTATTCTTTTCAGTCTTTTTGTTCCGTTTTTGCGCCTAAGTGTCCATGCTTCCACTAAAACTTCAAATACCTGAAATTAAGAGTTTTCATCAGATATTGAGACAAAATAAGCATTTGAGGACACTATTCCTATGAAAATAAAGCCCTAAATGAGTCCAATTTGTGGACTCATCAGAGACCAACTTTGCAGAAACTATGGCTTCGAAGACTGGAATCCATTCACTGGAGTGGAATTGTGATTCACTCGTTTCGTTGAACTAATTTCTAAACAATAGCATCATTCCTTAAAAGTTACATTATATTTTCAAAAACACGAGAGATGCTAAAAAGATTTGATAATATGACTCTGAAGAAAGGAGTCACGTCACTGGATTGGAATGGTGTTGTACTAATGGGGTGAGGAAAGTTGAAATTTGATGTGATTCACTCCTTTTACAAACAGAGGTATCACTTCTTGGAAG
Source organism: Solanum tuberosum (assembly GCF_000226075.1). Lineage (NCBI taxonomy): Eukaryota > Viridiplantae > Streptophyta > Magnoliopsida > Solanales > Solanaceae > Solanum > Solanum tuberosum. Next base: position 131,682 of record NW_006239182.1, on the reverse strand, counting down.
TTACACTATATTTTCATGTGGTTGATCCATGGTGTTTGAGGATGGGTAGTCAGGTAAGTACTAATGTCAAGAAATACTCTTTACTTATTGAAAATTCAAAGAAATTATCTATATATGAAGATAAAAAGCCATCAAGAGAAGTAGCTTATAAGGATATTTTCATTTGAAGTTGCTAATATGATGTCTAAGGCTATTCATCTTCATAAATCTTTGATCGACTCTGAGATTCTTAAGTTTGACTGACTCTGAGATTCTTAAGCTTATAAATGAGATCTTTAAGTCTGTAGGAGTAAAGGCTTTATTTTCTGATAATGAAGATAAGTTTCTTGAATTAGTACTTGTTGAAAAAGTTGATGATTTGAATAGGGTTTCTAGTGTAGTGTCTAGGCTTGGGAAAAATGTACAATATCTGCCTTACAAGGGTTTCAACATGCTTATGGGGATGTTATTTCTGGGGTTATTGCTGTGAAGGATTTGGGATTTTTTTGGTAAAGATGTTGAGGGGATGGTTAGGAAAATGGAGAGAAATGTGAATTCTACAACTAGTTTGTATTGTGAGATGGCTGTTTTGAATGAATTGGAAGTGGCAACAATGAAATTTCAACAGATTCAACATGAGGAAACTGGAAAGGCATTTGACCAGGAATTGTCTTGGCATAAATAAGATGTGAGGCATTTAGAAGATGTTTCACTTAGGAATCAGACTTATGATAAAGTTGTTGAACTTTTGGCCAGGACTGTGTGTACTATATATGCTCGGATTAGTACGGTGTTTGGTAAAAATGTTCTCGTAAAGATGGATCTTTTAGGTAATTGAGGATTCAATGAGAAGTCTAGTGTAATTGTTGCAGATAGCAAATCTAAAGTCATGGATGCTAATTTCAAGAAGCCTGTTTTGAGGAACAACAATGGAAGCTATCGACCAGGGTCAATTGAGAGAGGGGCGTTGGGGAAAAGGAGCATGGTCCATAGTATTCAAACTAAGGTTGGAAGAAATGATGAGAGCTTATTTGATACTGAGAATTTTAATTTTGCTTTGGGAATGGGACCTAGGAGACTATTCATGGAATGTCTAAGCTTGTGTTCTGCTTCAAAAATGGATTTTCATAATGATGTTGGGATTGATGACAAAGTAGTCAGATATCTGGATGTTTTAGTGTTTCAAGTGGTATGAAGAGGGACGAATCTACCATTTGGGGTTCATTCAACGTAAGAGAAAGGCTCAACAAATTAATGTGGATAAAGCTCCACCATAGCACAAAACAGAAATGGAAAAAACTAGGATATTCTACTTAGATGAGCAGTTAATGATTGGGAAATACACAACTTGATGGATCTGCTAGCAGAAATGGAAAAATACAAAAAAGGTGAGACCAAAACAGATACTATCTTTTGGGAAAGCAATAGCATATTCACTATGAAAGAATGCGACGGGCAACTTGGTATTAGAAAAAGAGGTGTTACTTGTATATATGCTGAAATACAGGGGACAACTAGCATGATCATTTAGATATAGCTGCCATCTATTGAAAGATGGTACCATTAGTAACCTCCTAATGACATAGATGTCATATAGGAACACTACACCTATAACATAAAAACATAGGCTATGCTTGTCCAAATAACCATATGAAGAGTAAAACTTAGAAGCAACAATTAAAATACAACATTCACTATGTAATGGAACTTGATTTTGCACTATACCAGAGGTAATTAGGATGTTTATGCTTGGAATCAATTGTACATGGTAAATAGCCAGCAGGTTATAACAACAAACTGAGGAAAAAAATTGAGCAATCAAAGTCCTTCCCTGTCTCTTGAGTACATTACAAAGAGAAGGAAAAATCGATTTACTAATCTGTTTAATGGTACCATCTATTGATCACTTGAAGACGCAGGTGTTGAAGGCTGACCAAGCAGTACTCTTGCAAGTTGTTCATATTTACTCTCCAGCTCATCCATGTGTTAACATTTATTCTCTAACTCATCCATTAGTCTTTTTAGTGATTCATTTTCTTTTTCACGTGCATTCAATTTATCTAATAATGGAGCCTTTGAAGAGTTCTGACCTTTCAACTCTTTAGCCGTTATCCCGCCACCAAATCCAATTACATGACTCTTACATTGAGGTCCAAAAACACTTTTCTACGACCTCAATATTTGTAAGAGAAGAATCAAATTGAATCAATTTTTGGATTTCAGCCTATAAAATACAAGAAAACTTAAAATAGTACAACACATAAAGTTGAATGATTTAAAATAAAATTTATCACTAAACATACATATTATGCATTTGTTTCAGGTTCGACAAGCCTGTTATCGTTCTTATGAGTCTCGAAGAAGATAGTATGTTCTCGTGAAGTTTCTCACGAATCAAAGTGTGAATGTCCCTTCGAAGTCTCGCACGTTCTTTTTGATCAGGAGCGGGGTGGGCAATTTATGTCGGTGCTGGCGCCTGCGGCAGCGCCTCTGGAGCCGCCCCCCCGTTCTGGAGCCAGCGGGTTCTGAATGACCTCCCTCTCCCTGTAGGTCGAGCTTCCTTTTCAGCCCTCTCACGGTGAAAAAAGTGGTTAACTATTTCGAAAAAATCCATAACATGGTGGCTTACCATCTTTACCTCCCTTAACATATAAATAAACAAGTCAAATAAAACATTTTAGCAAACAAGAGACTTCTTAAAGAGTTACAAAACTTACTTACCGATTCATAAATAATTACTCTAATAGACTTACTCCCCATACGATGAGGCATACTAAACTTAGACCTGTTGACAATGTTTCTTGTACTTGTTTCCTATATTCACAACATACCATAAAAATTATAGTTAGTAGCTTCAAATAACATGTTAATAAATAAATACTATGGAGTTGTACCTTAAACTTGTCACTTAAGAAATGCTCCTTAACCAGCCATTCGCAATCACTCTTGTCTACCCCTCTTGGCACATCTTTTAGAGCATCACAAAATGGCTTAGACTTCATATTCTTGTGAAGTGATCCTCTCCAGTTATTCCACTACCTTCTCATATGTGGAAGGACATGTTCTTTCTTAGCATTCATGTCGTCACAGCTAAATTTATCCTACAATATTTTACATGTACCATTAAACATAAACTCAAACTTTCAGCCAAACTAGAAGTCAATTGAATCTATATTTTTTGCTTATGGAAATCTTCCAGTGGAAGGTGATATATATATCATGAGAAAGGAGTGATTATCCGGAGGATTGTATTAAGAGAAAGAAGAAAAATCATAAGAGAGATCAAGAGAGCAGATAACACAAACTACAACAACAATATATAGGTTATTAGGAAAACATAACTATAACATTACATAGATACTGTTTGGCATAAAATGTGCCACGTTAGTTTTACTCTTTCATGATGAGAAGTCAGCAATGAAGCTATTAGCTATAGCTCTCTAAATAATTATCATAGTATCCCACATGTTCGGTATAAAATATGTCGCGTTAGTGTTACTTTTTCCGGATGAAAAGTCAGAAATGAAGCCATAAGCTAATAGCTCTATAAATACCTACTGTAACAACATCTCTAAGGTTTGGCATAAAATGTGTCGCGCCAATTTTAATTTTTCCAGATGAGAAGTCAGAACTGATGTTATTTGCTAATAGCTCTTTAAATACCTACCTTAATAGCATCCCACATGTTTTGCATAATTATAGCTCATTAATTTTACTTTTTAGATATGAGAAGTCAAATATGAAGCTAATAACTGTATAAATACTTACAGTAATAGCTGTCTGTCCATAAGTGTACCCGTAATGGGCACATATTACTATCACGAATTAAAATACCCAAGTGTGTCACAAATGAGGCATAATTTTTTCCAACAACTCGATTTTGGTAAAAAGTGATATTTAACTTTTCTCGATGTTTGAGTTGTGCAACATTTTTACAAATGTTTGTTCCTTTAACTTTTTTTGCATTTTCAGACTCACATGCACCTGCAAATTAATTCAGATCGGACATAAATAAGAGTTTCATCACACCAAAAACAACAAAAAAATACAGTTTGAGACAATAATACTTATTTCATTTGTTTGAGCATCTTGCATCGGTTTTACTTCTGGAGAGCAGGGAACATTATCTTCTGTTGGATCAAAACCAGGAGGTACAGGAACAATATTTTGTACTGGATCATTTCGATAAGATGTTGATGGATTGTTGTTTAGACTTTTGTTGATTGGAGTTCTTTTTTCAGCCCTTACTCTTACTGAGCCCAATGATTGTAAGCTTTTCCCACGTCCCCTAATTGCTAAAGCACCAGGTGGAAGGTATGCAAGTTTATTAGGCTTGACAGTTGATTTCATTCCAGAGTTTTAAATTTTTGATGGATCCATGTAAACCTAATACAAAAATCACTTCTTTATTAGTTCATCGAATAAGAGAAAGTCATTGAACAAGTTTTCAATACTACATCCCTTTCTTTATTTGAAAAGTAAAAGTATTTTATTTATCAAAGAAATTAAACTGTACAAAGACTGTGTAGGTACAACTACAAAAAAAAGTGAGCATCAAAGGAGCACAACCACTTAAGACTAGCTTCTGGAATGAAAAATGACATGAAGTTAACATTTTGAAAGTGGTTAATTTCCAGATATCTACAACCTAACAAATCTTCATCTTAAAACAGTGATAGGGATGTGGTCAGCCCAGGAATAGAATATAAGTTTCAGAAGATGGAAATTATGAAAGAAACTTTGGCAAAGAGAAACAATTAATTACAAGTCACTCAGAATGTGCGCATGAAATTCCAAAAAGCTTCAAAGTTTAGAAGTACAATTTACATGTAAATAAAGAATATTACGTTACTACTAATAAATTGTCCATCTGTAAGCACCAACCAGAGAATCATGAAGAAAAATACTTCTAAAAAGAAACTATAACATCAAGAGTACTTTTAGGATAAAATTCAACACCAGAGTAATAAAATGAGAACTAGAAATAAAACATGAATACAAATTCACAACTGCCTCCTAGATTCCTTGAAGCTATGCTCCATCATCATCCTCTTTTTCACCAACATCAAAAGAATCACGAGCTTGAACCTTTTGTACAATATGCCAGCAATTATTTGCAAGATCATCGACATAAAACACTTGTGATGCTTGATTGGCTAATATAAAAGCCTCATTTATTTTCAGAAATCGCTTGCAATAGACACTTACAAAGTCATATTCATCTACTTTAATTTCCCTTTGTTGATCATATAAGTCAAACCACATACATCAAAATAAAACCACTCTTCTCCCACCCGTATATTGTAATTTAAGAATCTTAGTTAACTCTTCGTAATAATCAATATTTTTATTCACTTCATATGTCTCACCAACTACAACCACCCTGCAATTTTGAGTTCTCAAACCTTTATCATGATCTCGCACATGAAACCTATATCCATTAGTAACATAGCTTTTGAAACATGTCACATATGGAAGAGGACCACGTGACAATGAAAGAAAATCTTTTATTTTCTTACTCTCTTCGTGTTTGTGCACTTCCGCAACCTATCAAATTTTAGTACATTGTTTAGAAAATATTATTCATAAATTCATTTGATATATACAAATGCTTAACTGTTCACCTTTATTTTTAACCAACTAATGAATTCTCTATTCCATTAGATCTCTGAATGATTTTTGGATGTATCAATTAAAATTTGTGAAAATTCAGTGAAAATAATTTGAAGTATAACATGTCATTTTATGTAAGGATATGGAAAATATAAGAGTAACTTATTTGAATGAGTCAGTACTTACTCGATAAATGGTTGAATTTCATCAGAGTTCTTTAAAATATAAAAATGTGCAAGCTCAAATCTCTTGAATCAGGATTGCCTGGTTTGTCACCCCTTAAACATTTTGATTTCTCAACCTACATCAGATTCAATAGAACCACCGTCATAATTCCTTTCATGGCGATTAAATTTTGTCGCCATCATATGCAAATACCTTGAACACAAGGTCATACATTCAAATGCCATATATCACTGTGCAATACAACTTTCTAGGCGAGCCACGTTACGAATAAATGATTTTAGAAAGTATAGCCATCGCTCCACCGGATACATCCATCGATATTCGATAGGTCCAGCAATCTTAGCTTCATAGCTAAATGAATTGGCAAGTGGACCATGATATCAAAAAATGCAGGAATGAAGACCTTTTCTAACTTGCACAATGTTATTGGAATTTAGGCTTCTATTTTCTCTAGCTCATCTACTCTCAAACATTTTACTCCGAGTATCTTAAAAAATATTGACAACTCATTAAGTGGTTCAAGCACAGATTTGTAGAGCATACCACGTAAAGCAAGTGGAAGTAAATGTTGTAGAATAACATGACAATCATCGCTTTTCAATCCTGAAAGTTTCCGATCTTTAAGGTTGAGACACTGAGAAATATTTGATGAAAACCCATCTGGGACCTGTAAATTCTTTAAGAAAGTGAAGAATTTGTGCTTCTCTGTAGGAGATAATGTGTAAGTTGCAGTAGGTAACTCATATTTATCTCCTCTCTCTATCAGATGCAATCCCTTCTTTATGTTCATTGCTTGCAAATCGAATCGAGAATTCAAGATGTCTTTGGTTTTTCCTTTGACATTTAAGATTGTCCCCAAAATATTATCACAAATATTCTTCTCAATGTGCATCACATCTAAATTATGTCGCAACAATAGAGTATTCCAATATGGAAGATCAAAGAAAATACTCTTCTTGTTCAAATTATCACCCCAATTCTTGTGTGATATTTTAATCTTCTTCCTTGGATACTTTGATTGTGTTAGACCTTCTAAATATCCTACTTGATCAAGTATATCATTACCAGATAACATTTTTGGGGGTAATCTTTGCTCATTTGTGTCATCAAAGGAATCTTTATCTTTCCTCCATTTGTGATTAAGAGGAAGAAAGCGTCTATGATGCATATAACACTGCTTTTGACCATTATCCAACCTAATTGAAAGAGTTTCTTTATTGTAACACGAGCAAGTCAATTTTCCTTTGGTACTCCATCCTGTTAAAAAAATTTATATGCTGTAAAATCATTAATGGTCCATAACAAAGCTGCATGTAGCATAAAATTTTGTTTTGCTGACACATCAAAGGTCTAAACTCCAGTTTCCCATAATTCCTTTAATTCATCTATTAAAGGTTGGAAATAAACATCAATTGCATCCCTGGGACTTTCAGGACCACGAATAAGCATCGATAAAATAAAAATTTTCTTGTTTCATGCATAACCAAGGTGACACATTATAAGGAATAAGTACCACATGCCAAATGCTATATGGAGTTTTTGAATTTTTAAATGGTTGAAAACCATCACTAGCAAGTCCAAGTTGAACATTAAGAGGCTCAGTACCAAAAGATGGATGAAGTTCATCAAGTCTCTGCCATGCAACTGAATCAGCTGGGTGCCTCATTATTCCATCATAAACTCTTTCATCATGATGCCATCTTATCAAAGAAGATGTTTATGAGGACATAAACAATCTCCGAAGTCTTGGATTTAGAGGAAAATAACGTAAAATCTTGCATGGTATTTTTTTACAATGTTTAGATTGTGTTTCCCCATTGCGTTGATTCTCCTTCCATCAATATGCGCCACACACTTTGCAAAATTCGAGAATCTTATCATCCTTCCAGTATAACATGCAATTGTTCTTACACACATCTATATTCTTATAAGAAAGTCCAAGATTTTGAATTACCTTCTTTTCCTCGTAATATGAATCTGGCAAGTTTGATCCATCAGGCAATAAATCTTCCTTTAGCATCTTCAACAACATTTTGAATGAAGCATTACTCCATTGGCCAATACTTTTAATATGAAGTAACTTAATCAAAGTAGAAAGTTTTATTGCTTTTGAACCTTCATATAATGGTTGTTCATAATCATTTAATAGGCCGTAGAATCATTTTGCTTCAATATTTGGTTCCTCCTCAATAAAATCATCATTGTTAGTGTTCATATTCTCTTCAGTGAAATAGGGGTATAAATCCCTTAAGAGCTCATGCATTTCATCCTCATTATCATCATTTTCAATGTTATTGTCCTCTACGAATTCAGAATCTGACTCTGGCTCACCTAACCTCTCCCCGTGCTGATACCAAAAAGTTTAACTCTGAATCTCACTAGTTTTGGAAGATGCATTAAAATACCTGATGCATGGACAACATATTTCTTTTGCTTCTCCTAATTTTGTAAAAGCATAATCCAAAATTTTTTCTACCCCAATGATATAAGCATTATCAAGTCTATCTTGAACAAGTTGCATCCATTCCTTATTAGGTGCCACAATCTTCATTCAACAAAAGATATTATAAATACCCCAACATAAGTAAGAACTAACCATTTATTGTTCAAAAGTTGAAGAACACCACTTTCTGAAAGATTATAAGTACGTTTCAGAAAACTAATTATGTGATTTTTAATTAGTTATTTCTGTAGTAATTGCTCCAATTATAAATGTACACTTTATTAATGTATATTTACAGAAGTCAATAATTATTATGTCTTATTGGGAAGTGAAATATAATCCGGAGATATTTAACATTGGAGCGATGTTTTATTTATAACTTTTGAGATAGATTGTCACGCCCCAAGCTACCCCCAAGACGCGGACACGAGACCTAGGACCACAAGTGATCCCAAGCTAACCCTGCTGGCATGATCATGAGCATACTAAGGGTAATAAGAACTGATGCAGAAGCTAAATCATAAAGTAAGTCTGAAATGATTGGGAATACCCATATACTATATCTGAGATATATGAAAACTGATGAGTTTAATACAAAGAAAATATTAACTCAATACTAAGCTGAATCTATCTATGTCTGAAATAAGCCTCTAAACTGACTAGAAATGTTGGGACATGCCCCAACTAGATCTAGCAAAACTGAAACTAAAGACTAAAAGCGATAAAAAAAACATGTCACTAGTCCTCGAAGAATGAGGACTCACCACTGATGCTGCTGAACTGAAGATCGGGAATCGATCTAAGCGTGATCTGGATACTGAGAACCTGAACCTACATCACGAGAAGATGTAGCGCACGTATGCGTCAGTACTTGAAAGGTACTGAGCATGCAGGACAGAGTAAAGC
>NW_006239182.1:120254-120367 GCF_000226075.1 Solanum tuberosum | reverse complement strand
CTGATGCTGCTGAACTGAAGATCAGAAATCGATCTAAGCGTGATCTGGATGCTAAGAACTTGAACCTATATCACGAGAAGATGTAGCGCACGTATGCGTCAGTACTTGAAAGG
>NW_006239182.1:117165-118038 GCF_000226075.1 Solanum tuberosum | reverse complement strand
CTTCATGGTTGCTTCTGCTTCCCAAGTAGCTCCCTCTACTGACTGACTCCTCCACAAAACCTTGACTGAAGCGACTTCTTTGTTTCTCAACCTTCGAACCTGACGATCAAGAATCTCAACTGGCACATCCTCATAAGTGAGACTATCCTTCACAACCACACTTTCTAAAGGCACAATATACGTTGGGTCACCCACACACTTTTTCAACAATTAAATGTGGAAAACCGAATGCACTGCCGCTAATTGTTGGCAACTCTAACTCATAAGCCACTTTACCAACTCTTTTCAAGATCTTGTAAGGGCTACATATCTAGGACTGAGCTTCCCTTTCTTGCCAAATCTCATCACCCCTTTCATAGGATACACTTTTAGGAAAAACCAATCATCAACTTGGAACTCTAGTTCCCTTCTTCTCACATCTGCATAAAATTTCTGGAGACTCTGGGCAGTCTTAAGTCTATCTCTAATGAGTTGCACTTTCTCCATAGCATCAAGAACTGAATCTACTCCTATCAAGGCTACTTCACCTACTTCGAATCAACCAACTGGAGATCTACATCTATGCCCATACAATGCCTCATAAGGGGCCATCTAAATGCTGGAATGGTAACTATTGTTGTAGGTGAACTCAATGAGAGGAAAGTGATCATCCCAACTACCCTTGAAGTCGATCACACAGGCTCTCAACATGTCCTCTAAGGTCTGAATGGTACGTTCTGCCTGACCATCCGTCTGGGAATGAAATGCTGTGCTATGATTAACCTGAGTACCAAGACCCTTCTGAAAGGACTTCCAGAAGTGAGAGGTAAACTGAGGACCTCTATCTGAGATGATAGACAAAGGAACCCCATGCAACCTCACAATCTCATTCAG
>NW_006239182.1:116204-117119 GCF_000226075.1 Solanum tuberosum | reverse complement strand
CCGAATCTGTAGTCTTGACTGCCAAAAAGCGAGAAGACTTAGTAACCCTATCAACAATCACCCAAATGGAGTCATGTTGTCTGCGAGTACGAGGTAAACCTGTGATGAAGTCCATGTTGATCACTTCCCACTTCCAAGTAGGAATGTCAATCTCTTGAGTCATACCTCCTGGTTTCTGATGTTCTACCTTGACTTGCTGGCAATTAGGGCACTTAGCCATAAAATCTGCTATATGTCTTTTCATACCATTCCACGAATAGACTTCCTGCAGATCGCGGTACATCTTTCTTAAGGTAAGAGATAATCAACATATAGGTACTGAGCTATTAACCTTCTATTCTAAGACTGGCTCATTTGGAAATTGGAACTGAACAACCTAAATTCTACAATCGACTGAGGCATAACAGAACTGAAACCAATCCACGCCTAGAATGACATCGAAGTCTACCATTTCTAACTCTACAAGATCTGCTGAGGTGACTTTCTGAGAGACTGTGACAGGGCAATTTCTGTATACCCGTCTAGCTATAACTAGGTCACCAACTGGGGTAGAGACTAAGAAGGGTTCTGAAGAAGTTTATAAACTAACTCCTAAGATTACTGCTATAAAGAGAGTTACAAAGGTAAGAGTAGCCTTTGGATCTAACACTACAAAATATCTAAAGAAGGACTCGAAACGTACCAGTGATCACATCAAGAGAATCTTTCTGGTCCTGGGGAGCCTGAAGAGCATAGAGCCTGTTTTGTCGTTGTCCACTACCTGTACCAGAAGAGTTACCCTGCTCAGTTGGGTGACCTTTCGGTACTGTTAGAGTTGTAGATTGAGACCTAGTATTGTTACGTTCTTGCCCCTTCCTGGCAAAAGGGCAATTCTTCACCCTACGACTAGACTGGCCACACCCAAAGCATCCTTCC
>NW_006239182.1:115804-116083 GCF_000226075.1 Solanum tuberosum | reverse complement strand
CCCGGATGGTTCTTACCACACTTTGGACAAGTTGGGTAGGTCTTATTTCCTGAAACACTTCGCTGAGACTTAGAGCCTGGTGCCTTACTATATAGATCTTGTCGAAACTGGGAGTGATTTCCACCACCCGATTTCTGCTGAGAGTACTCATAGTTCCCTGTTCTAGCTCTCTTGTTTACCTTAGCAATTTCCCTAAGATTTTCTCTCTCAACCTGATGATTGTTCTGATTATTCATACTATGAGCGAAAGGTTGAATAGTGTTTTGAAACTCTGCATTC
>NW_006239182.1:110166-114998 GCF_000226075.1 Solanum tuberosum | reverse complement strand
TGTATACGCCGCATCGAGAGGACCCAATATACCCTGCCAGAGGTATAGAGGCATGCTGGCGTGATCACTAAACTGATGTTGCCCACAGAGGGGACTTACACCTACGTGGCTCGTAGTTCTGGGACTATATGGGTACGCTGAAACCCTAGTCCAACTCGGTATTATGTTACTCCCAATAGATTAAGTGGTTAACACATTATGACTGAGTTTCTGTAAATACTTGATAGCTCGAAACTGAACATGCAAACTGAGAATGCAACAATTAATCTGATAATGATGCATTCATAAACTGAGGCATGTATAACTGAATATATTATGACTGAAATACTGAATAACTCAAAATACTGACATGTAGATACTCATACTTGAAAACTCCTTTTTAGAAAACAATTCAACACCATATTATACTCTGATCATTGGTGAATTGGGAAGTCATACTGCATAAACATTGATGGTATATCTAGATACCATACTATTCATACATTGATAATCTACTCAATTGTCATACTAATCATGTTTTAGAAGCTCTTTCTCAAAACTCATCTTAACTTTCTCAAAAACTCAGTTTAAAACTCAAGTGTTGTCTTAAAGAAAAGCTTCTCAAGATTTATAACACAAAATAGGGTTTATGCTGAAATATACTGATAATGTGGCATAAAACTGGAGCATGTATATTTGAATAACTGAAATATCTGACCTAGCATGTGTAATTCAAGAACTAATGAAATACATAGCTAGGGTTCTGAGATTTATGTAAGAAACTGAGCAATAACATGATAATCTGATTTGGAACATTTAAATAACTAATTCATGATGATCTGTTGAAATTCTAGAAATCCTAAGTCTGTTCATAATCATGGAATCAAGAATCTGACTGAATTCTAGGGATCTAATGGGCAAAAGGAACCCACTAGTGAAATCCCACATACCTGGTGACGAATTCCACAGATAAATCTTTGATTTCGGGGCTGGAACTGATGGAACCTTGCTGCGTTCTTGAACTTAGGGTTCTTGACCTCTTTTCTCCTCTTAGCTTTCTAATTCTTCTAAGTTTGATTAATGATTTGACTAAGGTAAGTTCTAATTATGTTTCTAAGTTTAAACTGATTAAAACCTCATGATTTAGGATTTTAACGACGTATTTTGGGGGTTAAACGAAATAGGAAAAGACCCAAAGACCCCTTAATTAACTGATGTCGGAGTGATCGACGGTTTGGACTGACGGGCCGTCAATCAATCGACGGACCGTCGATTGGGTCCGTAGGTCGACTCTGCCCGACAGGGCTTCACTAAAACAAGCATAAGTTTTTACTCGGAGGTCGGAATTTAGCAAACTCGGTGGCGTTGAAACGATAATTCAATTATATATCTAACTATAGGTAATGGAACACACAATTCCTTCTGTGCTAAAAGTTATCACCATCTGAAGTTGACCCATCAATAATTTTTAGCTAACTAGCTGTTGACCCTCATCTACGGTCAGACCTACGGACCGTGGATCGAATGACGGTCCGTGTTGGTCGACCGTAGTTTGTGTCAGAGGCTGGGTAGGGGAAGTCTCGATCCACGGACACAGACCACGGACCGTGGTCTGATCTACGGACTGAGGGTCTGTCCGTGAGTCGGGACTTAGCCAATTTTCTAAGCTGGTTTGGGGAGGGGTTGCAGTGGTGAACCACGGACCGCCAGCACGGGCCGTGGTCTGACCTACGGTCCGTGGATGGTGACCGTAAGTTGCACCTGCAACTTCTCGAAATCTTTATTTTGGTCTGTTTCGAATACGGGGTGTAACATTATTTCCCTAAAATGAGTCTAGTAGAGTTTTGTGGAACGGTACGGAGACGCCTGTACTTTTCTTCTAGAGGCTACAGGAGTTTAGGAAATCTCTTTGTTCTACTCCTTTTGTGCTATGACTTGACTCTAATTGGTAACTGGCGATCCAAATTGGTATCTTATCTTCTTCCCTCTTCTATCCGCAAATGGTTAATACATGCTTCAACGGAATTAGGCCCATAGCTCCCATCAATGAGCCAGTTGAGGAGTGTGCAACAAGAGGCCACGGTCGAGGCTAGGGTAGAGGAAAAGGAAGGGGCAAAGTCCGAGAAGGGTAGCACCCACTAGGGGTGGAGCTCTAGTTGAAATTGCTCCTAGAGAAGAGACCCCTCCTGCACATCATAAAGAGTAGTAGATAATGTGAAGGTTGAAGACGAGGAGGATGTTGGACTAGAGGGGGATACACAGATAGAGGCTACATGTATTCCTCCCTTAGACCCAGTGTTAGCTCAGCAGATCATGACTTTTATGAACGGATTGGTCAGCTCTAGTCCTTCCCACAGCGCAAGCGGCTCAACCTCCAGTCACTCCCACCTCCCCATTGCTTTTACTGTTCCCAAGGTGGATGGAGTTGTAGGCACTGATCTGATGTCTTTTTCGGTCCCCTATTTGTCCGGTGATGACTGGTAATGAGCATGAGATGTAGACTAAGTTTCTGAAGCTAAAGTTGCATGTGTTTCATGGTTCTGAGAGTGAGGACGCCTATGAGTTTATTTTGGATTGCTATGAGAGGCTTCATAAGTTACGTATTTTACACCAGCATAGGGTAGAGTTCGTGACCTTCCAGTTTCAGGGTGAGGCTAAGCACTGGTGGAGGGCCTATGTGGAATGCATATCGTCAGTTTTCCCCCTACTCACTTTGACGCAGGTTCATGCTCTTTTTGGAAAAGTATGTGCCCCGGACTTTGAGAGATCGTAAGTCGGATGAGTTCATGGCTTTGGAGCAGGGTGGTATAATTGTAGCTGCTTATGAGGCTAAGTTTCATGTATTGTCCAGATATACTACATAATTGGTAACTACAGAGGAGGACAGAATTCATCTATTTGTCAAAGGACTGAACCCCCAATTACAGGTATTGTCTGTTCACAAGACCTCTGCAGGCTAAAGTTTTAATGAGGTGAAAGACTTTGCGAAGAAAGTGGAAGGAGTTCAATGTGATGGGCATGCCAAGGCTTTAGCTAAGAAGTCCAAGAGCACAAGTAACTTCCATGGTTCCTACTCCAGAGGTTCAGGTATGCCGACACTTGCAGCCCGGCCAATTCAGTTAGCCTTGCCCGCACCTACAAGTGGTTACTCAGGAACTCCACAGTACAATTTAATCCAGGATAGCCAGGGATACACACCTTCGGCAGGCAGCAGGCCGTCCTTTGACTATATTTGTTACAATTGTGGAGAACCTTGAATGAGAGATTGTCCCCATCCGTGCATGTTTGACCCCGCGCAGCAGACAAGAGTAGTAGTAGCCATGGGCAATGGTAATGATGGTAGAGGACGTCCACAAGGTGGGCGGGGTGGGAATCAGCGAGGCCGTGGAGGCTGGGGAAATGGTAATGCAAATAGATGAGCAGTGCATCCAGGCAAGGAGGTTGTCCGTTAAGATGAAAAGACTCATTGTTATACCTTTTCGGGCAAGACCGAGGTGGAGACATTTGATGCAGTGATCACATGTACTACTCTCGTCTGTTACCGGATGGCTACTGTTTTATTTGATCCGGGTTCTACTTTTTCATGTGTGTCAGTTCAGTTTGACTTGGGATGTGATGCAGTTTGTGATGTACTTGATGCCCCCATCCATGTTTCTACCCCAGTTGGAGTGTCTGTAAAAGTCATCCATATATATCGTTCTTGTCCTATATTGTTTATGCATTTTCAGACTTGGGATGATTTGGTTATTTTTTATATGACTGACTTTGATATAATCTTAGGCATGACTTGGTTGTCCCCCTATTATGATGTGATAAATTGTAATGCTAATTATGTGACTCTAGAGATCCCGAGTAGGGAAAAGTTAGAGTGGGAAGGGGTGTACAAGCGTAAGTCAGCTAAGGTCATATCTTTCCTTCGGGCTAGGAAACTGGTGGGGTAGGGGTGTTTGGCATATTTGGCTTATATGCGGGATGTTAAGGCTAAGTCTCCCTCTATTGAGTCTATTCCTGTAGTAGCTGAATTTAGAGAAGTGTTTCCTATCGATTTGGTTGTATGCCTCTAGATAGAGATATAGATTTCTACATTGACTTAGAACCTGGTACTCACCCTATCTCCATTCCTCTTTGTCGCAGGCCTCGGTGGAGTTGAGATAGCTTAAAGATCAAATTCAGGAGTTTCTTGATAAAGGTTTCATCGCTTCTAATGCTACCCCGTGGGGTGCTCCGGTCTTGTTTGTTAAGAAAAAGTATGGTAGTATAAGGATGTGCATTGACTATCAAAAGTTGAATAGGGTCACCATTCGAAATAAGTATCAATTGCCTCGAATAGATGAGCTCTTTGACCAGTTGATCTCTTGATTCATACCTCCTGGTTTCTGATGTTCTACCTTGACTTGCTGGCAATTTGGTCACTTAGCCACAAAATCTGCTATATGTCTTTTCATACCATTCCACGAATAGACTTCCCGCAGATCGCGGTTCATCTTAGTGGAACCTGGTTTTATAGAGTATCTGGAGTTATGGGCTTCTGCAAGAATATGTTGTCTCAACTCGCCCACATTAGGAACCCATAATCGACCCTGGTAGCGAAGCACACCATCTCCCCCTTGGGAGAAAACCTCAACTCTCTGTTGATGGACTGCACCCTTAAGCTCAAGCAAGATTGGATCACTGTCTTGCTTTTCCTTAACCCCTACTACTAAAGAAGATTATGCCCCATTCTGAACCGTTACAGCACCATCTGATATGCTCATAAGACGAACTCCTAGGAGAATAAGTCTGTGAACATCCTTTGCTAGCTCTTTTCTTTCTTCCTCAACATCGTCTACACTACCCATAGATAGTCTACTAAG
>NW_006239182.1:107804-108939 GCF_000226075.1 Solanum tuberosum | reverse complement strand
AGCTACTACCCTTCCATTCTAGGATTGGTTCGTCTGGAAACTGAAAATGAACAATCCTAGTTCTACAATCAACTGAGGCATAACAGGACTGAAACCAATCCATGCCTAGAATGACATCAAAGTCTACCATTTCTAATTCTACAAGATCTGCTGAGGTGACTTTCTGAGAGACTGTGACAGGGTAATTTCTGTATACCCGTCTAGCTATAACTAGGTCACCAACTGGGGTAGAGACTGAGAAGGGTTCTGAAGGAGTTTCTAAACTGACTCCTAAGATTACTGCTATAAAGAGAGTTACAAAGGTAAGAGTAGCCTTTGGATCAAACACTATAAAATATCTAAAGAAGGACTCGAAACGTACCAGTGATCACATCAAGAGAATATTCCTGGTCCTGGAGAGCCTGAAGAGCATAGAGCCTGTTTTGTCGCTGTCCACTACCTGTACCAGAAGAGTTACCCTGCTGAGTTGGGTGACCTTTCGGTACTGTTAGAGCTGTAGATTGAGCCCTAGTATTGTTACCTTCTTGCACCTTCCTGGCAGAAGGGCAATTCTTCACCCTATGACCAGACTGGCCACACCCAAAACATCCTTCCTTGCCTGCAAGACACTCGCCTAGATGGTTCTTACCACACTTTGGACAAGTTGGGTAGGTCCTATTTCCTGAAACACTTCGCTGAGACTTAGAGCCTGGTGCCCTACTATTCTGATCTTGTCGAAACTGTGAGTGATTTCCACCACCCGATTTCTGTTGAGAGTACTCATAGTTTCCTGTTCTAGCTCTCTTGTTTACCTTAGCAATTACCCTAAGCTTATCTCCCTCAACCTGATGATTGTTCTGATTATTCATACTATGAGCGAAAGGTTGAATAGTGTTTTGAAACTCTGCATTCGAAACTCCCTGATCTGGGACTAGAGGAACTGTGTTAGTATTCCTGGCATTCACATTCCTAGTGTTAGCTCTACGGGGAGGCATGATTGCTGAAATGTAGAATGTCGAGTTATAATAGAATTAGATCATACCTTACGCACGATAAGAATATCAAGAAAGTGAAGTTTTCCTAAAACAATTCATAGCCTCCCTCTCATTAGATGTGGTGCACTTCACACCCATGAAAATGACTCTACTTAGTGCGG
>NW_006239182.1:91968-107590 GCF_000226075.1 Solanum tuberosum | reverse complement strand
GATAAAGGTAAACATGTCACTAGTCCTCGAAGAATGAGGACTCACCACTGATGCTGCTGAACTGAAGATCGGGAATCGATCTAAGCGTGATCTGGATGCTGAGAACCTGAACCTACATCACGAGAAGATGTAGCGCACGTATGCGTCAGTACTTGAAATGTACTGAGCATGCAGGATAGAGTAAAGCTGAAATAACATATAACTGAACAAAGCAATAAAGCAATGAAATAATCTGAACATGATATAGATACTGAAAATACTGAATACTGAGCTAACTGATGCAATGACCAAATTTATAACATGCTGAGACTGAATACTGACTGTACTGAAATATGGTCAATGCAATAGAGTCTGACTGAACTGTGGGAGCTACTAATAACCGACATAAAACCACATGAGCTAAATGTGGAGTCCGATGTATACGCCCCATCGAGAGGACCCAATATACCCTGCCAGAGGTATAGAGGCATGCTGGCGTGATCACTAAACTGATGTTGCCCACAGAGGGGACTTACACCTACGTGGCTCGTAGTTCTGGGACTATATGGGTACGCTGAAACCCTAGTCCAACTCGGTATTATGCTACTCTCAATGAATTAAGTAGTTAACTAGTTATGACTGAATTTCTGTAAATACTGCATAGCTCGAACTGAACATGTAAACTGACAATGCAACAATTAATCTGATAATGATGCATTCATAAACTGAGGCATGTATAACTGAATACTGAAATATCTTAATAGCTCAAAATACTGACATGTAGATACTCATACTTGAAAACTCCTTTTTAGAAAACAATTCAACATCATATTATACTCTGATCATTGATGACTTGGGAAGTCATACTGTATAAACATTGATGGTATATCTAGATACCATACTATTCATACATTGATGATCTACTCAATTGTCATACTAATCATGTTTTAGAAGCTCTCTCTCAAAACTCATCTTAACTTTCTCAAAAACTCAGTTGAAAACTCAAGTGTTGTCTTAAAGAAAAGCTTCTCAAGATTTATAACTCAAAATAGGGTTTATGCTGAAATATACTGATAATGTGGCATAAAACTGGAGCATGTATATTTGAATAACTGAAATATCTGACCTAGCATGTGTAATTCAAGAACTAATGAAATACATAGCTAGGGTTCTGAGATTTATGTAAGAAACTGAGCAATAACATGATAATCTGATTTGGAACATTTAACTAACTAATTCATGATGATCTGTTGAAATTCTAGAAACCCTAGGTCTGTTCATAATCATGGAATCAAGAATATGACTAAATTCTAGGGATCTAATAGGCGAAAGGAACCCACTAGTGAAATCCCACATACCTGGTGACGAATTCCATGGAGAAACCTTTCAATTTCTGTTTAAATGACGTATCTTAGGGGTTAAACGAAATAGGAAAAGACCAAAAGACCCCTGAATTAACTGCTGTCGGAGCGACTGACGGTTTGGACTGACGGGCCGTCGATTGGGTCCGTAGGTCGAGTCTGCCCGACTGGGCTTCACTAAAACAAGCATAACTTTTTACTCGGAGGTTGACCCACAATTCCTTTTAACCATAAGTAATGGGACACACAATTCCTTGTGTGCTAAAAGTTATGACCATCTGAAGTTGACCCATCAATAATTTTCAGCTAACTAGCTGTTGACCCTCATCTACGGTCAGACCTACGGACCGTGGATCGAATGACGGTCCTTGCTGGTCGACCGTAGTTTGTGTCAGATGCTGGGTAGGGGAAGTCTCGATCCACGGACACAGACCACGGACCGTGGTCTGATCTACGAACCGTGGGTCTGTCCGTGAGTCGGGACTTAGCCAATTTTCTGAGCTGGTTTGGGGAGGGGTTGCAGTGGTGAACCATGGACCACCAGCACGGGCCGTGGTCTGACCTACGGTCCGTGGATGGTGACCGTAAGTTGCACCTGCAACTTTTTGAAATCTGTATTCTGGTCTTTTTCGAATACAGGGTGTTAGATAGATGATGTAAATATATATGGATAATCTATAGAATAGTAAACACATGTTTCTTAGTGAGAAGTGCAGTGAAGATGACATAAAAATAGTATAAATCAAGAAAGGTGTGATTCTTAGATGATGCATTTATTTTTTAAAAATGCTAAGAGATTTAAGAGACTTGATACATCACTATTTTCTTTTGTAAGTACAATAAATATTCATCATTTTAATAATTGATTAACTAGCTAGCTAAGATTACTAGTCAATTTAATTACTATCAATCACTTAAGAAAGACTCACAATTACATTTTATCTTTGTATGTATCTTAAAATTGTTTCACTCTTTTAGATAGGAGGCTCAAAGATTCTGAGATTATATTACTTTGCTGAGATTATCAAAAAACTTTACAATTTGTAGATTGTCATTTAGGACTTATCCAGATATTTAGGCCTTTGTTACTAACTCTGATCTGTTTACTTCCAGTTATTACCATTAGGGGCTGCAATTTTAATACCTAACATATCATTAGTAATAACGAATCCTCAAACGCTAAGATTATTAGTTTCTTACCTTATTCCTTGTGAAGAATTTTTTTATATCTCTAATGCTCGCTATGGAGTAGGACTTTGGAAATATATTAGCAAGCTAGGTAATGAATGCTCCAAAAGGTATGGTTCAATTCAAGTAATGAAGAGCATGTAAAATTTTGGAAAGATAAATGGCTTGGTAGAAACACCTTATCATGGTTTATATGATATGAAACTTCACAAGATCTTCTCAATTGCCAAAAACTGGAGCAACAACATTTAGAATGTACATTTAAGAAGACACCCTCAAGCCTAGCAGTTAGAGGGCTTGCTGCAATTGCTAGCCAAGGTAGAAGCTTCCAATAATGATGCAAGTATTCTGGATAGAACGACTAACATAAGTTTATTTTGGCATTTGGAGCTTGTTTTTCAACATTTTTTTATTGAGATGGGTTACCTTAGATTAAGATAGAGGCATATGTGAGTTGAAGTCGTTGGAAAGTTGATAAGATCATCAAGAACACCTTGTTGATGATCCCTGCTGCTATATTTGGAGCCTCAGAATGAGAGAAACAGAAGGTGGTTTGATGGAAAATATTATCCCAAATAACACCAAGCCGTCATGTTATCCTAGTTTATATGATATGGAACTTGACAAGGTCTTCTTAATTGCCAAAAACTGGAGCAACAACTTCTGGAATGTACATTTAAGAAGACACCTTCAAGCCTAGAAGTTAGAGGGCTTGCTGGAATTGCTTGCCAAGGTGGAAGCTTTCAACAGGATGCAACTATTCCGGACAAAATGACTTGCAGAAGTATATTTTGGCAGTTGGAGATTATTTTTCAACATTTTTGGATTGAGATGGGTTACCTCAGGTTTAGATAAAGGCATATGTGAGTTGGAGTTGTTGGAAAGTTGATAAGACCATCAAGAACACCTTGTTGATGATCCCTGCTGCTATTTTTGGAGCCCTCAGGATGAGAGAAACATGAGGTGGTTTGATGGAAAATATTGTCCCAAATAACTCCAAGCCGTCATCTTATCCTGGCTTATATGATATGGAACTTGACAAGGTCTTCTCAATTGCAAAAATTTGGAGCAACAACATCTGGAATATACATTTAAGAAGACACCCTCAAGCCTAGAAGTTAGAGGGCTTGCTGGAATTGCTTGCCAAGGTGGAAGCTTTCAACAGGATGCAACTATTCCGGACAAAATGACTTACAAAAATTTATTTTG
The DNA here is from genome assembly GCF_000226075.1 of Solanum tuberosum. NCBI lineage: Eukaryota > Viridiplantae > Streptophyta > Magnoliopsida > Solanales > Solanaceae > Solanum > Solanum tuberosum. The sequence continues at coordinate 103,853 of NW_006239182.1, read as the reverse complement.
AGATTCGGAGCTTATTTTTCAACATTTTTGGATTAAGATGGGTTATCTCAGATTTAGATACAGGCATATGTGAGTTGGAGTCGTTGGAAAGTAGATAAGACCATCAAGAACACCTTGTTGATGATCTATGCTGCTATTTTTGGAGCCTTCAGAAATGAGAGAAACAGAAGGTGGTTTGATGGAAAATATTGTCCCAAATAACTCAAAGCCGTCAACTTAAAGCTAGTTTTAGTTCTATCCTTTTTTGGACAATATTGTCCCCAGTAACTAGTTCAGTACAACTCAAGGATTTTATTAGTTCTTTACTTCTTGATTGATTTCGTATCAAGTGATAGGTGAATTGAGAGAGGATAGACGATCACGCTTACAAGCAGTAGTTTGATCCTTATTTGTTGACCCGACATATATTTGGGTCAAACAAAAAACAACACTAGTGTTGAGCAGTAACGACGAAAGTCTATATTTCTTCTTTTAACACGTGTCACTATTGAATAATTTCTTAACTTTTATGAATTTTCCTATTAAATATATAATAATTAGCAAAAGAAGGTTCTGTAAATATCATATTATTAATATACAGTCGCAGCTAAACACCTAAGGACCCTTGACAATACTTCATCATCTATTAGCAGTAGCTAAAGTAGCAGGTTAGCAGGTAAAGCATCAGCTTATTAGGTAAAGCAGCAGCTAAACACCTAACAACAACTGTTAGCAACAACTAAGTCGGCAACACTCCAGGTGCAACAACATTTTTTTATCATATGCTAAAGCAGGCTAACAACATGTTGTATACTTTATTTTTTTTAAAACACATAGCAGTTTGTAGGCACTAACAGAAGATATCAAGTTATGACAATAATACAAGTTTCAATGGTCCATCGGCTTAGAAACAATTAAACAGAGGGTACACATTATGCAATATATAAGAATACGAGTAAAACATCTAACAAAAGTGACGGGGATGTCTTAGGGAAGCCTAAAAATCAATTGATCAGTGTTAGTATAAATATCATTTCTAAGCAGAGAAATAAAATAGTAGAGCAAGGATATAAATAGTGAACTGTTACTGAATTTCGTAAAGACAACAGTTTATATTAGAGGCTATATTTTTTTCCACTCGCACACACAACAATTAAGGATGGTGAAAATATCAATATGACTAATATATATATATATATGTATATAAGTTCAAGAACACCAAAAAAAAGAACGAAAAAAATCCTTATGAAACCCATAATTGGGAAAAACCTAAAATCGAACAAAATCAAGCATTCCATAAAGCAATTCATAGTTATAATAACAAAATCATACCTGGAAGAGATGGAAACAACAAGATAGGGTCTGAATAATGTCAATTGAAGCAAAGTCACAACAAGCCGTAAGAAGAGAAAGACGATTTTGTTGTTCTGCAATCAAACAAGAGAGATGCAGATCATTTTTTTATAACGTTTAACAAAGAAACATGTGTTACTGTATATGCTAATTTTTCTCTAACAAACCTTGGATAGACGCACCTAATTAGATATTTGCTTATCTGATTTTATTCAAAGAGAACATGGGAGAGAAGGTGCATGCGGAATTTCCTCCAACGATTCCTGATTTTTCTCTAACCATCGCTTCATTGACTATAGATGCTAAGAAAATTGAGATTTTTTGTTCACTTCTAGAGAGAAAAAGATGGGAATGAGGAAAGTTGAGACAGTACTATATGTTTTCTTTTTGGATATGTGGGATAGTGGAAAAATAAGAAAATAATGAAATTAAAATTTTAATACTCTTTTAGTATATGAATAATTAATAACTTGATATAAATACCTTTAACATCTAGATATTTTACTAACTCTAATTATATTAAATAAAAAATGGACCTTTTACGACTAGATAAAAATGTGTCCCTATAAATACAATTTTAACGATCGGATTCATATCCCTTCTTTAAGAAGTGGTCGTTAAAAGTACAATTTCTTGTAGTGAGTGTCCAAAGAACATGCAGGGAAATGGTAATAGGGGCAATAAAGCACAGTCTTCTTTAGTTGCTCCACCAGACAGAGCTGTACCTAGAGGGGCTACATCCGATACTAGCGAAGGAACAAACCGCTTATATGCTATCAACACTCGCCAAGAGTAAGAGGATTCACCAGATGTTGTCACTGCTATGATCCAAGTCTTTGACTTTATTGTTTATGCTTTGCTAGACCCAGAAGCGAGTTTATCTTTTGTAACTCCGTATGTTGCTATGAATTTTGATGTTATTCATGAGCAACTTAGTAAACCATTCAGTGTTTCTACACCTGTTGGTGAGTCTATTCTAGTAGAGAGAGTCTATCGTGATTGTCCTGTTTCTGTCAGTAACAAGAGTACCATGGCTGATCTAGTTGAGTTAGACATGGTGGATTGTGTTGTCATTCTTGGTATGGACTGGCTTCATGCCTGTTATGCCTCAGTTGATTGTGGAACTCGAGTTGTCAAGTTTCAGTTTTGAAATGAGCCAATCTTCGAGTAGAAAAGCAGTTCCATAGTGCCTAAGGGTCGTTTCATTTCGTACCTTAAGGAAAGGAAGTTAGTTTCTAAGGCATGTGTCTATCACTTAGTCCGAGTTAATGACTCTAGTGTTGAGATACCTCCTATTCAGTCAGTTTCAGTAGCAAGAGAGTTTTCATAAGTCTTTCTAGATGATCTTCCTGGAGTCCCTCCTGAGAGAGAGATAGACTTCTGCATAGACCTTCTTCCAAATACTCATCCTATATCTATTCCTCCATATAGAATGGCACCAGCAGAGTTGAAAGAGCTTAAAGAGTAGTTGAATGATCTATTAGATAAGGGCTTTATTCGACCAAGTGTCTGACCTTGGGGGCGCTCCGGTCTTGTTTGTGAGAAAGAAAGATGTTTCCCTTAGGATGTGTATAGATTACCGCCAATTAAATAAGGTTACCATCAAGAACAAGTATCATCTTCTGAGTATTGATGATCTTTTCGATCAGCTTTAGGGTGCTTCTTGTTTTTCAAAAATAGACCTCAGATTTGGCTACCATCAATTGATAGTAAGGGAATGTGATAATCCAAAGACAGTATTCAGGACCCGTTATGGTCATTATGAGTTTCTGGTCATGTCTTTCGGTTTAACTAATGCACCTGCAACGTTCATGGACCTTATGAATAGAGTTTTCAAACCTTATTTAGATATGTTTGTTATCGTCTTCATTAATGACATACTAATCTATTAAAGGAATGATGAAGATCATGCTACCCATCTCCTTTAACCAAGTTGACTCAGAAAACAGTTAAGTTTCAATGGTCCGAAGCTTGTGAGAAAAGCTTTCAGGAATTCAAAAAGAGGTTAACTACTACCCCAATATTCACCTTACTAGAAGGTACGCAAGGTTTTGTGGTGTATTGTGATTAATCTAGAGTTGGATTGAGTTGTGTGTTAATGCAGAATTGCAAAGTTATAGCTTATGCCTCCAGGCAGTTGAAAGTTCATGAGAATAACTATTCAACGCATGACTTAGAATTGGTTGTTGTAGTATTTGCTTCGAAAATATGGTGACATTATCTTTATGGTGTTCATGTGGATGTGTTCACCGATCACAAGAGCCTTCAGTATGTGTTCTCTCAGAAGGAGCTCAATCTCGGACAGAGGAGGCTGTTAGAATTACTCAAGGATTATGACATGAGTATTCTTTACCACCCATGTAAGGCTAATGTTTTTTCTAATGATTTAAGAAAGTTGTCTATGGGTAGTACTGCCCATGTCGAGGAAGAAAATAGAGAGTTAGCAAAATATATGCATAGACTTGCATGCCTGGGATTTAGACTTATGGATTCCACAGAAGGATAACCAATTGTGATGAATGGGGCTGAATCATCATTAGTGTCAAAAGTAAAGGGCAAGCAAGACCAAGGGAGAGATGGCATACTGATATATCAAGGTAGATTGTGTGTACCAATGGTGGATAGACTCCAAGAGAGGATAATGGAGGTGGCTCATAGCTCCAGATATTCCTTTAATCCGGGCTCCACAAAGATGTATCGCGATTTGGAAGAGGTGTATTGGTGGAATAGTATAAAAGAAGGGCATTGCAGAATTTGTTGCTAAGTGCCCAAATTGCCAACAAGTTAAAGTAGAGCACCAAAGTCCCGGTGGTTTGGCTCAGAATATAGAACTTCCGAAATGGAAGTGGGAGATGATTAATATGCAATTCATCACAGTTTTAGCAAGGTCTCGTAGGCAACATGATTCTATTTGGGTGATTGTCGACATAATGGAAAAATTAGCCCACTTTTTGTCAGTAAAGACTACCCATTCAGGAGAGGATTATGCCAGGTTATATATTCAGGAGGTGGTAAGACTTCATGGAGTCCTAGTCTCCATTATTTCAGATAGAGGTGCACAATTTACTGCACAATTCTGGAAATATTTCCAGAAAGGTTTGTATTTAAAGGTGAACTTAAGTACTGCTTTTCATCCTCAGACAGATGGGCAAGCAGAGTGCACTATTCTGTTGAGGAACTGTGTGATCGATTTCAAAGGTAATTTGACAAATCACCTACCCCTTATTGAAGATGCATACAACAATAGTTACCACTCTAACATCCAAATGTCTCCATATGAAGCTCTTTATGGGAGAAGATGCAGATCTCCTATTGGATGGTTTGAAGTTGGTGAAGCAGGGCTGATAGGTCCAGATTTAGTCCATCAAGCTATGGAGAAGGTGAAAGTGATTCAAGAGAGGTTGAAAATGGCACAGAGTCGTCAGAAATCTTACACTGATGTTAGGAGAACAGAGTTAGAGTTTGAAGTAGATGATTGGGTGTATCTAAAAGTTTCACCCATGAAGGGTGTTATGAGGTTTGGTAAGAAGTGGAAACTTAGTCCCCGGTATATTGGACCTTATCGAATATTCAAGAGGATTGGTAAAGTAGCTTTTGGATTGGAGCTACCTCAGAAGTTGGCCGCGGTTCATCCAATGTTTCATATCTCCATGTTGAAGAAATACATGGGAGATCATTCATTGATCATACCAACTAAAAATATTGGGATCAAGGGTAACTTATCTTATGAGGAGGATCCTGTTCAGATTCTAGATTGCCAAGTTCACAAGTTGAGAACAAAAGAGGTAGCATCAGTCAAAGTCCTTTGGAGGAATCATTTCATTGAGGAAGCTACTTGGGAAGCTGAAGAGGACATGAAGAAGAGATATCCACATCTCTTTGAATCCGGAGAAAATGCTGACCAAGGTACTAATTCTCTTATTAGTACTCTTAAAATTATGAGTAAGCATGTTGTTTGTTTGCATTTTCTTGTTGGGTGTTTGAACTTAATGTTACCACCCTTAGCCTAGTAAGGATAATCTCATTCGAGGACAAATGTTCCCAAGGGGGAGATATTGTAACATCTCGCAATTTGAAATACCTAGGAAGAAGCTAAGAACTAGAAATAGTCATTTAAGGAAATAATGAAAATCTGGAAATTTGTCTAAAGTTAGGAAAAGTTGATTTTTGGCCAAATTCAAACGGTCATAACTTCTAGCTCAAGATGATTTAGAGGTACTTCCTGATATGTTAAGGTATATCTTGGAATGATCTTTCCAACGCCGCTGAGTTTGTGTGATTTCGAGTTCGTATGAGTGAGTTATGCCCTTTGGAAGTTGGGCTTTTAGAATTAGGAAAGTCCAAATCCGGATTTTTGAAGGGTAGTTTGGTCTTTTCCTTACCCAACTTAATTAATTTGTTTTTAGTAGTTTAACTGGGCTAAAGTCAGATTTTTGTCAGTTTAGGAAAAAATGAATTTCACGCTAGGGCTTGGGGAAAGTAGAAAAGAGGAGAAAGGAGAAGAGAAAGCAAGATTCGTCAAGATTCGTCGGGATTAGCTTGTAGATTTCATTGGGGGTGATCCCTAAAAGGTATGTGAGATCACATAGTGTTGTGTTAGTTCACCCACGCGCCAAGCATGATTAATTTAGCGTATATTCTCCTTAAAAAGATTGAGAATTTGATGCTCTTGATAGTTGTTCTTGAATTGATTTCGTTCTTGAATATGAGTTGGGATTAAATATTTTCTTGATGTTAAAGTGTTGTTTCCTTGAGTAGTTTGGGTTAGAGTTTGTGTATATTATTTGGGTACATGAATCTGAAGTGAATTTGAGAAAAAGAATCGGATTAAAACAATTTAGGATCAGAAAACGAGATAAAAAATTCGTCAGACTCACCTGGGGAGGGCCAGGCGCGTCGCGGCTCCATAGCACCAAGAGGATGGGGCAGTGCTCCTGTATTCTACCCAAAGTGAGCCCCAGAATGTTGGGGACTGGCGCGGCGTGCCCCGGATGCTCCCGGATCGTTTTCCACCCCATTTTTTGTTATTTAGACCGTTTAAGCCTATCTAAGTGTACTAACACTTTCCATTGATTCTAACTACTCTAAATGACTTTTAAACATCTAGAAATCATCCAGAAACATGAATCATAACCTTGAATCTATAAATTCATATTCAAGGAAAGTCAAGAGCCAAGTCTAGGAAGTTCTTAGAGTTTTTTCAAGAACTCTTTTCCAAATGTTTTAATTTTTCTTAAGACTTAAAGTTCAAGTTGAGTAAAGAGTAAAGAGTAAGTTTGAAGTTCATTTCTTCAAAAGTATATGGAGATTATGTATTTCCAGGGGGTTTAAAATGTTTTCACATTTAAACAAGAAAGGAAACCTCGATTTCCAAAGAGCCTTTGGGCTAGTTTTCAGAAAAGAGTAATCGCTTTCTAAATGAAGCAAGAGGGGAAACTTGATTACCAAGATAGCCTTTGAGCTAAGTTTTTGAGCAATTATCTTAAATCACAGAAGAAATATGTTTTTAAACATAAAGAGCTAGTATCATATTTTGGGAGTAGTATTGAGCACCGATATGGGGGAGCGTTCAGAGAACCCACAGTCCCCATAAACCATATAGCCATCATGGTTAGAAAAGGGTCATACTTTTTAGATGATTCCTTTTCTCATAGACTAGTGCATCCACTTAGTAGTTCAGGACTTATACCTGTGGCAAGGTATAGGATGCGCTGGAAGCGTGAGGAAGATCGCGATATCATCACTATAGCTCTTAAGTAATGGTTGTCGGTTAAAGAAACTCCCACAAAAATTATTTGTATTCTTATATACACAATTATTTGTATTTTTACATACATTTGAGAGTTTTAGTATATCTTTGCATACGCCCAGAGTTGACATCATGTTTTAAACAACTTTTCTTTATATTGCACTTGTTTTAAAACTGCTTTATATTGAAATGAGTTCAGTTATGTTGAGTTGAGCCAGGTAAGTTCTTCAGTTTCCATTCAGTTTCTTTTCAAGCTTAAGTTGTGTTTAGCATTCCAACTCGCATACTCGTACATTCAATGTACTGATGCCAGTTGGCTTGCATGTAATTATGATGTAGACACAGGTAACTAGGATCGGCATTCAGTGCATCATTGATCTAGTGAGCAGTTGAGCATCTGTTGGTCAGCCGCTTTGCATTTCGGAGGACTCCTTGTATTTCACTTTTAGTATTTCATTGTTAGGATGATTGGGGGTCTTATCCCAACATTCCTCTTTGTTTTATAGTCTTCATGAACAATTAGTAGTTCAGTTTTCTTTACATTTCATTTCATATGTTAAGACTCGAGTTAGCATTATGGCCAAGTTGAATGTTGACCTTTAAAACATTCTATGTTATTTTACCAAGCTGTTTGTTTAAGTTCATTCGATCAGAGTTTTTCGCTGAGTTAGTAAGTTAGGCCAAGGGTTCGCTTGAGGCCAGCAATGGTCTTCGAGTGCCACCCATGTCCATGGTGTAGGATCGGGGAGTGACAGTTTCTTGGATCGCAAGTTGGTGAGGAACCCCAGAACTTCATTGATGAGGTTAAGAAAATTTTTGGAGTGGTGCAAGTGACTGGAAATGGTAGAGTAGAGTTGGCATCCTACCAAGTTAAGGATGTTGCTCACATATGGTTTACTCAGTGGAAAGACAATAGGGGTGAGAATGAAGCTCCTCTGACTTGGGAGTGTTTTGCTGGAGCTTTTCTAGATAGGTTCTTCTTGAGAGAGTTGAAAGAGGCTAAGACTTAGGAGTTCATGAATTTGAGGCAAGGTACCATATCAGTCCAAGAGTACAGACTTAAGTTCACCTAGCTCTCCAGGTATGCTCCACATATGGTTGCCGATCCCAGGGAACAAATGAGTAAATTCCTATTTAGGGTATCCGACTTGGTGAAGACAGAGTGCAGGAATGATATGTTGCTACAGGATATGAATATATCTAGGCTCATGATCACCAATGCTCAGTAGGTTTAGGGAGACAACCTTAAGGAAATGTCTAAGGAAAATAAGAAGGCTAGAACAGGCAACTATGAGTACTCTTAGCAGAAATTGGGTGGTGGAAATCTCTCACAGTTTCAGCAGAAATTTTCAGCCCCAGCACCTTCATCAACTAGTACTCCATCCCCAGGTTTCGACAGGATCAGAAAGATAGGGCATCATGCTGTAAGTCTCAAGGGCGTATTTTCGGTAACAATACCTACTCGACTTGTCCAAAGTGAAGGAAGAACCATCCTGGAGGGTGTCTTCCAGGAAAGAAAGAATATTTTGGGTGTGGTCAGTCTCACCATAGGTTTAAGGATTGCTTTTCTACTAGGCAGGGGCACGAAATTAACAATACTAAGGCTCATTCTACAGCTCCTATAGCACCAACAAGTCACGTAACTCAGCAGGGTACTTCATCCGATACAGGTGGCGGTCAGCGCTAGAACAGGTTGTATGCTCTCCAGGCTCGCTAAGACCAGGAGGATTCTCCTGATGTGGTCACTGCTACGTTACGAGTCTTTCATTTAGCTGTTTATTCTTTGTTAGATCCAGGGTCTAATCGTTACTTTGTAACTTCCTATATAGCAGTAAACTTTTGTGTCAATCCAAAACCTGTCTTAGAACCCTTCTTAGTCTGTACTCCAGTTGTTGACCCAGTTATAGCTAAATGGGTATACAAAATTTACCCTGTCACAGTTTCTTAGAAAGTCACCTCAGCAGACCTTGTAGAGTTATAAATGGTAGATTTTGATATCATTCTATGCATGGATTAGTTAACGTTACAATCCTGTTATGCCTCAGTCTATTGTAGAACTAGAATCGTTAATTTTCAGTTTTCGAACGAGCTAGTCTTAGAATGGAAGGGTAGTAGCTTAGTGCCTGTAGGTCAAATTATCTCTTACCTTAAGGCTAGAAAAATGATTTCCAAAGGGTATATCTATCATCTTATTCAGGTTAAGGATTCAAACTCCGAAACCCCAACTCTTTAGTCAGTCCTAGTAGTAAATGAGTTCCCAAAGTGTTTCTAGAAGGTCTTCCTAAAGATCCTCACGTAAGGGCAATCGAGTTCGTAATTGATCTCTGTCTAGATACCCATCCTATTTCGATTAATCCTTACCGAATGGCTCCAGCTGAGGTCAAAGAATTTAAAGAACATATGAAAGACCTTCAATATAAAGGCTTCATCAGACCTAGTTTATCTCCATGGGTGCTCCAGTGTTATTCGTAAAAATGAAAGATGGTTCTCTCTGGATGTTCATCAACTATTGGTAGTTAAACAAAGTCATAATCATGAATAAGTACCCTATCCCCAAGATTTATGACTTGTTCGACCAACTTCACGGTGCTAGTCTCTTTTCAAAGATAAACCTCAGATCCGCTTATCATCAGCTCAGAGTCAGAGATTGTGACATCCTGAAAACAACCTTCAAAATTCGGTATACTCATTATGAATTTGTAGTTATGTTATTTGGACTAACCAATGCTCATGCAACTTACATTGATTTAATGAGCATGGTGTTCAAGCAGTGTTTGGTCTTGTTCATTATCGTCTTTATTAATTATATCCTCATTTACTCTAGGAATGAGGTCGAACATGCAACTCATCTGAGATTTGTTTTGCAAACTCTCAAAGATCGCCAGTTATTCGCTAAGGTTAGCAAATGTGAGTTTTTGTTACAATCAGTTGCTGTCCTCTATCATATAGTGTCTACCAAAGGGATTTGAGTGGATTCTGAGAAAATAGAGGCACTGAAATAATGGCCCAGACCCACCTCTCCAATAGATATCAAAAGTTTCTTAGGTTTGGCCGGTTACTAAAGAAGATTTTTCGAAGGAATTTCATCAATAGCTTCCCCATTGACTAGGTTGATTCAGAAAAAGGTTAAGTTTTAGTGGTTAGATGAGTGTGAGAAGAGATTCTCAAACCTGAAAACTAGGGTGACTATAACTCCCATTTGGACTCTACGAGATGGTCCAGACGGTTATGTGATCTATTGTGATGCATCGAGAGTCGGCCTGGGTTGTGTTTTGATGCAGAGAGGTAAGGTTATAGCTTATAATTCTAGACAACTTAAGATTGACGAGAAGAACTATATGATTCATGAGCTCGAGCTTACAACCGTAGTATTTTCCCTAAAGATTTGGAGATATTACTTATATGGTGTTCACATAGATGTGTTCAAAGATCATAAGAACCTCCAATATGTATTCACCCAGAAAGAGTTGAATCTTCAACAGAGGAGATGACTTGAATTTAGAAAGGACTATGACATGAATGTTTTTTACTATCCTGGTAAAGCCAATGTATTAGATGATTATCTTAGCAAATTATCCATGGGTAGTGTAGCACATGTTGAGGAATAAAGGAAGGAATTAGCAAAAGATGTTCACCGGCTTGCTCTCTTAGGAGTTGGTCTTACCGACATGTCAGATGGTGGTGTGATAGTTCATAATAGATAAGAATATTCATTGGTAGCAAAGGTTAGGGGAAAAAAAGACAGTAATCTTATATTGCTTCAAGTGAAGGGTGCAGTTCATCAACAGAAAGTAGATGTTTTCTCCCAAAGGGGAGATGTTGTACTTTGTTACCAAGGTCACTTATGTGTTCCTAAGGTGGGTGAGTTGAGGCAGTAGATCTTTAGAGAAGCCCATAACTCCAGGTATTCTATTCATCCAAGTGCAACTAAGATGTACCGTTATTTGTGAAAAGTCTTTTGGTGGAACGTTATGAAGAGGGATATAGTATATTTTGTGGCTAAGTGCCCTAATTGTCGATAGGTGAAGGTAGAACATCAGAAACCATGAGGGATGACTTAAGAGATTAACATTCCTACATGGAAGTGGGAAGTAATAAACATGGACTTCATTACGGTTTTACCTCGTACTCGCAGGCAACATGACTCCATTTGGGTAACAGTAGCCAAAGTAAATAAGTTTACTCACTTTTTGGCTGTTAAGACTATTGATTAAGTGGAGGACTACTGATATATCGTGAGTTTACGGTATTTTTGATACATTTCACTTAAGAGTTGTGTATGTCTAGGACCTTTTTAGATTGTTTTTTATGTGTTTTTATCATGTTTTGCTGGAAAGATGTTTAGGCACGAAAGTAAAGAGACAGATGAAAGAAATGCAGAAAAAGGCATCTACGGAGGTGATCTACGGATCGTACAGATACACAGGTACACATCTTCATAACTATGTATAGCTAAAGTTATTAATTCCTGAATATCATAACATGATAGAATAAATTTATGTTAGTTGTTATTTACTAGAATTATTGTTAGTATGTTTTCTAGTTTGCTAACATGAGGAAAAAAGAGAAAACTTCCAGACTATGCCATCCTAACGTTGAAACCATAGGCAGAGAAGCCGTAAGGGGAGTAAACAAAGTTGAGGCGCTGTTAGGAAGAAAGTATCTTTGAAAGTACGATGTTAGTAGTGACAGGGAAACATAGTAAAAATAATCTAGTTCATAACAATCTGATATAGGTGAAATTCGTCAAGGTTATGATATGAGGGAATTGTTTTAAAAATTTGTTATGAATAACTTATATGAA
>NW_006239182.1:91233-91407 GCF_000226075.1 Solanum tuberosum | reverse complement strand
TAGAAAAAGAAACAGTAAAATTAGAAGATAGTTTAACTGCTATGGTACGAATAAATAAAGAAAATGAAGAAATTGACAGAAAACGAGAAATAGAAACAATTAAGCAACAAGCAAAATTAGAAATACAACCAATAGAAGAAGTAAAAAATGATAAGATAATTGCCTTAGAAAAAG
>NW_006239182.1:68391-86808 GCF_000226075.1 Solanum tuberosum | reverse complement strand
AATACTATGACACTGCTTGGTACAAATATGACATTACTTTGTACAAAAGTAGATAGCCTGAGAGCCTACATAGAAAACATTTACAAAATACAAACCTTTTTAAACAAAAACCCCAGATCTAAAACTACCCAAAATCCACACAAAGATTATATTACCCAAACTCTACAAGGATACAATAAACTAATTGCCTTACCTAAGACAAATGCAAATCTAGTAGCAACTTGTTACAATTATGGATTATTAAACACAGTGTACACCCAGACAGGAGAAGAAATAACTACAATACCGGAGCTACACAAAGAATTCATGAACTACAAAAGAATAACTAAGGGAACCCTTTTTTATATAAAGTTCTATTCAGCACCAGCCGAGATACTTTATGATGAAATTAAGCCAATTATACAAGTTATAAAAATTGGATTAACTAGAGAAATGATCATACCGGAAAAAATAGAAGAACAAGATGAAATACAAAAAGTGGAGATACCAGCATTCTATGCAAGGAAAACAAGGTTTATTGGAATAGCTACTATCTTAAATGAGTTAACATCTAATTATTTAAATAAAAATTCGATATGGAGTTATTATTCAAGAGAGAAAACAATGATATATTCAAATTGTCGAGAAATCAGGGCAGCAGATATGGAAGAACTCAGGCAATGGGCATTAAGTCTACTAAAACCTGAGCAACAACCAACTACAAGAGCTATAAGGAAGAACTTTATCTCATCCGAAATAATGACAAGATATTGTAAAACTATTGGACATAAATATCTGGATCATCAATGTTCTAAATGCCAAGGAGAAGATAACGCAATCCCAGACGTACAGCTGGAGTAAAGACAAGAAGCAACGACAGGCCGACAAGATAAAAAGAGAAAGTTATCAGACAAGTTAGTGGAAAGACAATTTAGTGGTAAGAGACAAAATAGTCAAGATAGTGGAAGATAGTGGAAAGACTTTAATGTAAAATAAAGAGTTAGTGGAAAATTTTATGTAAAGTAGTTAGCAACGTGTTAGATTTAGTAGTAATAGGTACAAAAGTGTGAATAGTATTAAAGATGTAAAGTAAAGTAGTAGATAGTGGAATGTAAAGTTAGTGGACAGCTGTAGTATAGGAATAGTATTTTCTTTTGTATAAATAGATAGCCATTATGGCATAGATAGGCAAGACTTTCTACACGGAAAGCAAAGCCCCTTGTAAAACAAATATTCTCTCAAATAAAATATAACTTTCAGTTAAAGCTATGGATCAAAATGCAGATACACAGGTACACATCTTCTGAATTTACCGATATCGCTTATGCTAAAATACCTTCTGAATCTCTCTCCCATCATTCAAGGAGTTCATGAACAAAGCAAGCGAGATCAATTTTTGATGAAATTACGATCTGATTTTGAAAATGTTCACTCCAACTTGATGAATCGTGATCCATCTCCCTCGTTGGATGTCTGTTTTAGTGAATTGCTTCGTGAAGAGCATCGTCTCATCACACAAAATGCTTTTCATCAAGGAAATGTTGTCATTTTCGCATTTCCAGCTCAAGGGAAAGGAAAGGACATGGATATGGCTAGAACTCAATGCTACAGTTGCAAGAAATATGGTCATATTGCTAGCAATTGTGGTAAGAAGTTCTGTAATTATTGTAAACAACAAGGACACATTATCAAAGAGTGTCTCGCACGTCCTCAAAACCATAGGGCAAATACTTTTCAAGTTGGGATAAATGGTTCAACTACAGATAACTCGTCTTCAGTAGGACAAGTTCTTACTCCTAAAATGGTACAATAAATGATCTTGTCAGCATTTTCAGCTTTGGGGCTGCAAGGTAATGAGGTAATATCTATATTTTGGCTTGTTGATTCTGGCGCTTCCAATCATATGACCAACTCAACTAATATACTCAAAAACATCCATGAGTATAATGGTGCAACACAAATTCAAGTTGCCAATGGTAGTAATTTACCCATTACCAAGGTTGGGGATATTACTGAAACTTTCAAGAATATTTTTGTATCACCAAAGCTCTCCACTAGTCTTATTTCAGTTGGCCAATTGGTAGATAACAATTGTGAAGTGAATTTTTCTCGTAATGATTGCCTTGTGCAGGATCAGGTGTTGGGGACGATAATCGCGAAGGGGCCTAAAGCTGGAGGATTGTTTCCTATACACTTTTCTACAATTGATCAAAAACCCACTCGAAATCTACCAAAACAATCACTCATTCGCAAAACCCTCACCTGAAGAACTCAAGAAAACTCCATTGATAAAGAATGACCAAAACCTCAGGATATTCATAAAAAATCTCAACATTACTCAATTGCATGGAAGAATTCATGAACAAAGAAACGTGATTAGTGTGTGGGTGAATGAACACCACATCTATGATCTCAAAGCACGCAAGAATCTTGAACGTTCTTATATTTTCCCCTTGAACTCGTCTAAAAAACCTTTAGTGTGTTTAGGAAGGAATAAAATAGATTCCATTTAGTATAGACCCCTAAAAGATTAACAAAAATGAGCTTGGCTAGTGGGGGTAAGAGAAAAGACCAAATATCCCTCCTTAAATTTTTATGAATTTCCTTAACTGGACAAATTTGATATCTCATGGACCACCTAATTCATCTTGTGCTGAAAGTTATGGTCTTTTGAAGTTGCACCCAAAACTTACAATTTAATAGTAACTAGAAGAAACCTAAATTTAGCTCTTTCAAATTAAGTTCTTTCTAAATTTAGCTCTTCCTAAGACCTAGGTGTTACAATATCTCCCATTTGGAAACATTCGTCCTCGAATGAGATCGCTCTAAATAGAACTTAGGGTAGAGACATCTAACACCAAACTCAAAATCTACCAACATAGCATATCAATTTAAAGAGTGTTTTACAAAAATGTCATTACCTTAGTCTGGAATTTCAACGGAAGTAAAGAGATGTGTGTATCACTTATTCATATCCTACTCAACCTCCCAAGTAGCTTCCTCAATAAACTGATTCCTCCATAATACCTTGACTGATGCTACGTCTTTGGTCCTCAACTTGCGAACCTGACGAAAAAGTATCTCAACGGGAATCTCCACATAAAATAGTATGTACTTAATACCAATATTCTTAGTAGGTATAATAGGTGAAGGATCGCCCATACACTTCTTCAACATGGAAATGTGGAATACCGAATGGACTATTTTTAACTCTAACGGTAACTCTAGCTCATAAGCTACATTGCCAATTCTCTTGGAGATCATCTAAGGATCAATATACTAGGGACTAATGTCACGGACTTAGAGTTTTTCCTAACGCTCTGTGCGTCTCTTGACAACTTACTCACTATCTTTCAAGATCTTGTAAGCTCAAGAAAGCTCTTTATGCTAAGATCGCTAAGAGAATGAAAATAAAGACTTAGAAAGATCAAAAGAGAGCTTTTTGAAGAAGGCTTTTTGTATTGCTTTGGAAGATTGCTTTACAACTTGAGTAATGCCTTGCAAATGGTTGGCACCTCTATTTATACTACCACCTAAGGACTAAAGGGTAATTTAAAATTACTATACAAGTCCCTAAGATATTTACACATTGGTCCCTTTTCTAGAGAAATCTACATTGTCTAGAATTCTCTAAGGCCTTCTTGAAATATCTAAGGCATTCTAGAGTTCTCTCTTTAACTCTAGAAACCTCCACGCCGATTTGGCTGCAAAAAATTTGGCTCGGATAGTGGCGGGACATGACACTAAGCTTCCTATTCTTGTCAAACCTCATAACTCCCTTCATAGGTGAAACCTTCGAGTAAACCCAATCATTTACCTTAAACTCCAAATCTCGTCTCCTAATAACTGTATAGGATTTTTGATGACTTTGTGTTGTTTTCAACTTTTTTTGAATGATCTTCACTTTCTCATGTTTTACTGTACTATTGGTTACTAGAAAATATTTTGCCTGGGATGATTTTTCATCAACACTTGTGAGATCCATTTACTACAATTATCTGAATATTAATTTTATATCAAAAAATCATTTAGCTACCTCCCGAGGTAGTGTTAAGGTCTGCTTACACTCTACTCTCCCCAGACCCCACTTTATGAGACTTCATTGGTTATGTTGTTGGTGTATCAAAAAGCATTTATTGGGATAAAATTTAACTTTGCATCACTTCTGCGTGTAAATGTTGGAAATTCTTATCATCTTTAGTATTCAAAAGTTTTATCAAACCACTCACTAATATATGAGGACTAGCTATTACTTTCATTGCATGTTTACTACACTCTTATTCGATGCGAATTTCAACTATTTTTCGTAGAAACTATTTAGTGAAATAATATTATCATCAATATTTAACTGAAAAGAATTTTTTCATTTAGTTTTAACCAATACAATTTTTTTTCTATTAAAAATGACTTGTTTCAAGCATTTGAAACACACCTTAAAAAATGAGTTACGATGATAAATAAATTCATAGTCCAATTTTCTTTGATTTTTTTCCTTTCAGAGATGTTGTATCAACCAAAGGAGACCTTTAGAAGAGCAAAAATATATTCGACAGGGATCTTCAAGTGGTTCCCAACAAAGAATTGAAACAAGTAGCAGTAGAATATTTGGGAGAATACCTGATCTTCAAACAAATGTACCAAATCAAACTCATGGAGACCCGGAGTTTTCACCAGTTAATACCAACAATATTTAAGCTAGTTCAATTGAGCGACAACTCTATCATCCAAAACTTCATGTTCAACAACACTACCTCAGCCCATTTTTGTCGGACCAAAATAATGATGGTGGTGGGCTACAACAACAACATGGCCCGTTATTTGGTTTGCAAAGCCCAATTAGTGGGAGCCCTAATAGTAATTTTTACATGGAGTTTAATAGTGGGGATCATCATGATTACAACTTGAATAGTCAAGCTCAAAATGATTACAACTCGAATCTCAATTGAGCCTATGTAACAGCAAATTAAACTAGTGCAATGATGACTAATATGAATGGTGGGAATGCAATAATCAATGGATCGGGAGCAACAAATACTAATTTCAAGCAATACATCGGCGAACAAAACATGTTTGTGCCAAGCAATACTGTTGCAACATCGAATACGAGTGCTAATGACATAAGCGATTTAAATGAGTGGGTAAATTGTGATGCATATTTGAATTTCCATAATATGGATGATCTCTATCAGAATATTGGATCTTCAAGTTCTATCCTACCTAATGAACATGGAAGTGAGTATGATCAGGTTTACTCTGTTGATCAGGTTTGTACTTCTATCGAACTTTTCTTACAACTCTTTAAATATTTGATATAGAAAGTAATTTTCTACATATGCAGGTGGCAGGGACACCAAGTGTCAAGTTTCAAGGAATAGCAAAATTTCCAAAGTGAATCATCAACATGATAAGCCAATGCTATAAGCGACAACTCGAACTCATCATAAGGACTTTCTACAGTGAAAGTTTTTTTCTCAAGTGGTTGCAATCAATAATTTTCAATTTTCTAGGGACTATTTTTTTTATATGATTTGGGCAAGAACTTATGGAAAGTGAAAGGAATGTTTTATCCAAAATAAGAGATTGTATTTTTAATACTCATTCGAATTTGAGAATCTTTCTCTTCCTTTCAACTTCAACCTCTTGAAGAGTCTTCCTTGCCCCAAAATTGTCAAACTTAGCTTTATGGTTATCCTTTTCTCTCACAATTATTTTTTTATGTCATCTCTAATATTGGTTTCTATGGAATAAGAGACCATAAATAATATTTTTGCTTTAAATGTCGTAAGAAAAAAAATCTAACTTTGGCCCCTTAATGGAGCTTTATAATAATTTTTAGAGGAGAAATGACATTTGTGTAGTAAATATGAAAATTTAAGAATTTGGAAGTGGAAATCTAAGACCCTTTTCAGGTCTATAATTTAAAATAGATTTTATGTTAGGTTGGGTTATGGATGAGTAAGATTAAAAATTTTGTGGATGAAAAATAAAGACCACGTGTTTTATAAAAATATAATTTAATTTTATATAATTGTGTCACTAATAAGAAAACAATTTTAAACACGAAAATAACGTTAGAGGTAATTTGATCCAACTAGTGGAAGAAAATATTTTTAAAATAAAATAGGTAGAATGACATACGAATCTAATCCAATGTGTAGCAGGACACTTTAGATCCATTTCCAATAGGGTTGTTTTGTAGATCATAATTGTACTGAATATGGTGTTTTAGTAATGCTAGAATTAGTTATATTGAGATTATTTTTATACAAATTTTGGATTGATGTATTAAGGGAAAGTTTTTCTTTAATTATGTATTAATAATCATAGTGTGCTATGTACTATTTACACCACCCTATGTATTAGTTATATATAGACTGAACAGCATAACAAACAAGGGATTAAATAAAATCATGACTAATACATATACTAAATTTTCTAATACAACCTTCTAAAGAAATCATTAAATTCGTCAATTAAGTTATCTCAAAATTATAATGCTGAAATTGAATTTTTTTTGCCCAATTTATCGCACTTGGAGGTGAAATAATTTTTTAAATTTAATGATATATAAGGTGAGATATCAAATATATAATTACCCAAAGATAAATTAAATGTCAAATGTAATGATGATATATCTCACCCTATTTATAAACCAAATGACTCCCACATATATTTTGACCCATTTCTGAAAATGAAATAAGAAAAGTTAGACTAGTCTGTCATATCAACGGATAACACCCTCTCCACTTTCGGCAACAATATAAAAGTTGTTGCATGTTGTTGCAATATATGTTGATGGAAAAGTTTTCGCGACAACGAAATATATTGTTCCCAAAAACTGAATAACGCAACAAAAAAAATTGTTGCCTTACATTTGTAGAGTTGTGGCTAGTATATATTTTCGCAACAAAATCTAATGTTGCCACTAATTAGGTTTTTTACCAACAATATTAGTTGTTGCACTTGACAAAAAATTAGTTAGTAATATGTTAGGGAGACTTTTGGCAACAATAATTTTATTGCAGTAAATCAAATATTTTCTATACACCTTTAGCAACAATTTGTGAGTGGTTGCTACATAGACAATACACATTTTTTTTAAAAAAAAACGTACACATGTTTAAATTTAAAATTATATAAATTTGCAAAAATTAATACATAATATTAATGTACTTTACATTTACAATCAGAAAACTAAATACTTCTACATATACCTTGTAGAAAAAATAATATAAGCATGGTCATTATGTTCTAATCTTACTAATAATTCAAATAAAAAAAAAATTGTTCCAATAATACTTGTATCACAACATTGTTAAATTATGCATGCTCATCCTGCAAATAAAAGATAAATATAATTATATTTTAATAAAGTAAGTTATAAATTACACAAATATAAATCAAATTTAACAATTACTCCTGGTAGAGAACTTTACTAAAAAAAGAATTAATTTATGAAGTAAACTCACCCAATTGTCATTTATAAGACTTGCATAATTGGTTTCATTTGAACTAGTTGAATTGTAACGTTGTTGAAAATTGTAGCAGAAAGGTCATTTGGTCATATACATAGTACTTGTATTCTTTGGTAGAGTGTTCCCTACACTGAAACAAAGTATTCTATATATATGTTGAATTTCTCCTTAGAAGAAATTGCCTTAAAAAATCTAGGTATACCCTTAATTACAAAGAAGTTGAGTATTCTTTGGTGGCAAATTTTATTCCAGAAGATATAGCATTAAAAAAAATCTCTTCCTGGATAAAACTATCATATGCAGGAAGAACTCAATTTGATCCAATCAATTACTTTTGACATGCAAGCTCAAGCTTATATCACTACTATAAAGAATAAAAGATACAGAGAGTTGGACAACAAGAAACATCTGTACTGACCATTTATCATTTCAACAAAAAAGAAGAAGATAGAGAGCTACAATTACCTGAAACACCACCACTAATTCATGCAATATCCATCAAAAACCAACTTCAACTCAAATTTAATGAATAACACACACTCTTGTTAGTGATTATCAGTTTGAATGTACAACTTTCATTCAAGAAACTAAGACTTCTTTTTCACAAGTAGAAACTAGAACTACAGTTCTAGCCCTCAGAATTCAACTTATGCATTAGTACCAATAGATAGTCGTCGTCAAAAATCAACATAATTAGATTTAAAATCATTTTAGGAACTATCAATTAATTCTGTAGCAAGGGATGCTTACTCAGAGCAACAAAAAAAGAGAGAGTGAATTACGATGTCAGTGATGTGCAAAAGTTAACTAATCAGTGTGACATATAAATTGAATCCAAAAATCGGAAGTAGCCAAAAAAAAAAAAACTAACTAATTGGAGAATTAATCCAATTTCAAGATAACTACTTTTTTTTTGTGAATTTCCATGAGAAGATGCTACTGGATAACTGTTATCAGTCTTATTTAATTTCATAGCTATAAAATAAAATAAAAAGTAGAAATGTTTACTGAAAACACAATACAGAAATATACCAAGTACCATATAAGCTAAAAGTACAAACGGGAACTAAGAAAAATACTTACTTGTCATGATCAACTCTAGAAAGGTAAGCACTAGTAAGAGCCATCACTCCCATACACTACATATGATCATCTATAGACTCAGGATCATTAACCCCTATACGTACCCAACTTGCTCTCGCATCTCCAAACACAAACTTTAGTCAGAGTGCATGAAATATGACAACAAAACAAAGAGATTACATGGGAAAGAGATTACAATATGTGAAGAATGTTGCAGAATTTGTAACTATTTCTTTATGCAATATCTTACTGCTCATCCCTCTTTATAAATTACCTATCCACCTATCAAAAAATAGTATGAATAGAATGGTTATGTGAGGTTCTAATCATATAAATTAGAAGTTTCTATAGGCAATAAGCACAAGCAACATATACACACATATATTGCTTTAAACAATGCAGCTAGGCCGTGCTACAATGCATATGTACAACTCTCTGAAAACTACACACGCCACTATCCTCATATATCACGATTAGATACTAAACAAACTGAAACAAAGAAATGCAAATACAAAACAAAAATTCAATACAAGTATGGCTTAGTACAATGCGCAATGCACAAAGTATCAAATATATGCCTGTTGATATTTTGAAAAAGTCCGAACAATATAAATTTATTCAGTGTTGCTGATATTACTAATAGGTCCTTGCCTAAGAATAAAAAAATATCGAACCAAACTAAACAAGAAAAATCAAATCAAATTGAACAAATTAGTTTAGCCAAGTCCACATACCAAAAAAAATCAATCATTTTTCTACTCCAAACATGACAGAAAATAAAAAGAAATGAAATTTAACTAAGTATATGAAGGAATCAAAAACTATAACAAGAGAAAGATGACAAAAAAGACTAAATTATACACAATAATTCACCAAACTTGGTGAAAAGAGATGATGAAAAAAGAAAATCTACTTTGGCGAACTCTTAATAAAGCTACAAAAAAACTCACCAAGATTTCAGGCGGTATGAAGAAGTAGAACAAATTAGACTTCAATAGTAATACATAAATTAGTTACACAACGTGAAAAATGAGTCAAAATGTCTACTCCAAGAAAACAATCAACTTCGAAGCTACTGGATTTTCAAAGATACCTATTTGATATATTTTTTCTCACAAATCCTTATAGATTACTCAAGGATTAGTGACCATAATTGCACGTAGATATTGATTTAAAGCATTCATGAGACTACTTAATATGCTATCATAAAATTCGGTAGCTTCATGCTCACATTATCAGTTATTTTCATGTCACAAAATAAAAGCTTGTCAAATTCAATAGTAGTTGCGTGAAGTCAGAGAATTCAACAGGAAAAATGAATCTCTATAAGATAAATGCATCACCCAAATGACATTAACTAGAAAAATACGAGAAACCAAAAAAGCACTAAAATCCATATCAGCTATAGAACTAACAGTGCTAGTCATTACACTACATCTTAGAACAATTTATATACTACCTAGCCGCCAACTGCACTGTGTAGTTAGTTCACTTCCTCTCTTTGTTTTTTCGGTTTTCAGTTACTGCTTAGCACAGAGCACCTATGTTGCTAGGACTCTTCAAAAAGACCATCGAATGTGTGTCAGATTCTACAAAAGCTTTGCATTTTTTGATGATCTGACATGGGTGCAACAACATTTTGGGAGGATCAGAACAACATAGCAGAGCATTATGTTCTCTCCTAGTTTCATTTTAAGAACATAATGCTCTTCAGTTTCGACTTGAAACATATTATATCATCGAAGTACCACTGTTTGTTCTTTCCAATACCAACGAATGATGGTACAGAGTTATTTTCCATGAAATTAAGAGGTGGTTTTGGTGATTAATATCGGAGGACGAAACATCGATATTCAACTTGATAAAATTGGGATCCTTGATAATTGAACACCATGATTTGTGCACAATTTTGAAACGTTAAAGAGATTCAACCGGGAGTTTAAGAGTATGCAAGTAATTGCATCATCTCCCAGATTGTGACTCATTGTTTACTAAGGGTTTTAGCTCATGACAAATTATAAGATTACATTAAATTTGAAAATTTTGAAAGTTTGAATATTACATTAATGAGAAGTGTTCTAATTAATAGCAATAACACTATTCCACATATTTTCTATTTTTGTATTGCTTTCAAAGTATTATATTTAATTGTATTTGAGTTGAATTAGGATAAATTTTAAACTTTAAATATTACATTAATGAAAATTGCCCTATCAATGGAAGGATCAATTAGTGTTTGTTGGGATTTATGCAGTTTTGATGATTGACATAGAAAGATGAAACACGTCAGTTAACATGGTCCAAATGTTCACAGTCATGAGCAGTTGAATCTGAGAAAGCTTTTAAAATGAATAAAGACAAGAGTGAAAAAATAAAGGAATGAATAATGCTAATTCCGTGAGAAAACTCAAGGAAATAAACATTTGATGAATTGAAGAGAAAGAAATAAATGAGTTCGATTTGAAGAAGGAGTCTTGTCACGCCCCGAGCTTACACCCTGGGCGGGACTGGCACTCGAAGACCATTGTTGGCCTCAAGCGAACCCTTGGCCTGACATACTTAACTCAGCGGAAGACTTAAACATAAGAAAATATAACTCATGCATACTTAAGACATAATAGTTTAGCCAAAATGGCAACTCAGTCTTTAAACAACATCTGAATGATAATGTAACGACAACTGAACTACTAACTATCTATGAAGCCTCTAAACAATTGGGATGGATGTTGGGACAAACCCCACAACATCCTAATGAACTAAACTAGAAAGCGAATAAAAGGGGTCCTCCAGAATGCTACGAGTAGCGAGTTGGAATGCTAAACAACAACTTAAGCTTGAAAAGAGTAAGAAGAACACTTACCTTGGCTCTGTACAACTCATGAATAACTGAACTCAATATAAAGCAATAAGACACATGCAATATATATATATATATATATAAAGCTTGTAAAACAGTGTAAACAAATTGATTCGTTAAAGATAAAGCAATAACAAACTCAACTTTACTTATAGAAAAAAGTAATATAACTTTTGTGGGAGATTCTCCAACCGATAACCACCACTATGAGCCTAAGTGGTGACACAACGTCTTGCACACGCTACCAAAACTGTCCTATACTTTGCCGTCATATAGAATGCTTAACTTAGTGGATCCACTAGTCTATCCTAAAAGCATCTTAAGGAGTCATCTAAAAAGTATGATCCTTTACTACCGATGATGACTACATGGTTTATGGAGACTTGAATTAATATGAACTCGCATCCCCATATCGACGCTCAATACTACTCCCAAAATATACTTAGCTCATATGTTTGTAAAAAGAAAAATCTTTCTTTGAATTGAGGTAATTACTCAAAACTTAGCTTAAAAACTTTCTTGGAATCGATGTTCCCTTTTCTTGCTCAAATGTGAAAAAATTTATAAACTCTTTGGGAATAATTACTTCCCTTATAGCTTTTTGAGAAATGGATTCAACTCTTTACTCTTTGCTTAACTTGAAACTTGAGATTTAAAATGAAGTTAACACGTTTGTTAAAGACTCTTGAAAACTTTAAGAAACTTTGCTTTGACTTGCTTCTTAACTTCTTTGACTTTGATCTTAACTTTCCTTGAATTGGATTATGGATTCAAGGTTCATGATCTCATGTTTATGGATGATTTCATGATGTTTAAATTTACCTTAGAGTGTTGGAATCAACTAGAAAACATAGGTACATCGCTTAGGAACAAGTATGAAAACGTGGGGAACGAATAGGGAGAACTAGCGTCCCTGGTGCTCTGAGAGGCGCGGGGCGCCTGCCCTCAAACTTCAGAGGAGTTGCTGCAGAACGCTGGCTGGCGCATCTCCCCAGAGGGTGAACTTCAGAGGCCCTTTTGGGGGGCGCTGGCTGGCGCAACGCCCCACCCCCTTCCCCAGGTTTTTTGACGATTTTTTCTTCTCTGTTTTTTATCTCTAAACCCTCCTAACTTCCATGGTTCTTTTCCCCAAACACTTAGGATCATTAGTACCCTCAATACCCAATAGATATAATTCGAAAAACAACCCGGAACTACGAATCAAATCAACACTAGGCATTCAACAATCAACCAACAAGAATCCAACAATGTTCTTCAAGAACTTCACTTTCTTAACATTCAAACAACTCCAAAATTGTTGAATTGAAACAAGTTGGTGTGTGGGTGAACTAACCCATCATTAAAAAATCTCACATACCTTAATAGGGATCACCCCCGATGAATTTCACTCCAAACGCTTGACGTTCTTGGCGAAATCTTGGGTGTTCTCCCTTTCTTTCTTCTTTTCTCTTTTCTCCAAGCCCTAAGCGTGAATTTAATTTTTCTAATCTGAAAAAAATAAGTTTTTACCCCAATAAATCCCTAAAAACGAATTAGGAAATAAATTAGAGAAAAGACTACTTTGCGCTTCCTTAATTCCGGATTGGGACTTTCCTCAATCTGACATCCAAACTTCCGAAAGGCATATATTACTCATATGATGTCTAAATCACACAAACTTGGCGGCGTTGGAAAGATTTCTCCAAGGGATTTTCAACCATATCAAGATCTGTTCTTAACTCATCCTGAGCTAGGAGTTATGGCCGTTTGAAAATGACCAAAACTCACTTTCTTAACTTAGACAAAATTTCCAGATTTCCTTATTCTTTCCAAAAATCAATATTTTCATATTTTAAACTCTTTATAGTCGTTTCTAGGTGTGAGATGTTACAATTCTGATGAGGCAAGGATTTTAATTGAAGAAAGAGTCTCACTTAAAGTAAAACTCTTCAAGTTACTAGTGAATTGAAGTGTTGGAGTTCGACTACAGTAAAAAAAAATCAATGAATGTAATTTGAAGAAGGAGTCTAAAGAAGAAAAGATTTTGAACTGAAGAAGGAGTCTTACTTGAAGTAGAACTCTAAGTCAAGAGAGGAGTTTCTAGTGAACAATAACTCTGAAGATTTGTGCTTAAATAGAGTTGAAGTCGTTCAAAATACTTGTGCACTTACAGAGAAAAAAGAGCAATTGAGAAATTGACTTCGCAAGTGCTACCAACGAATAGAAGGAACACATAGAAGAACCTGATCCTTTTTACAGAGTTTATGTGTTAGGAGTTTTTCTTTGTGAATGAGTCTTGATGTAATCTTAGTTTAGTGAGTTATAAACTGAACTAGGTGTGTTGTCTTCAAGTTGTGATAACTAGAAGAGTTAGGAACACATACCTTGGGAGGTTTGTGTTGAAGGTCATGAATTAGAGTTAGTTCCTAAGATTACAAGAGTTGTAATATAAATCCATAACTTGAAGTTAAGGTAGAGTTAGTTTCGTAGGTAGCAAAGTTTGTAATCTATTTTCTGTGGAGGCTCAGGGATTTAGTGAAGCTGGAGTTAAATCTTGTAGGGGTACAGGTCGTGTTTTTTTACACCTTTTGAGTTGAGTGTTTTTCACGTAAAAGTATTGTGTTTTTACTGATTGTCCTTACTACTTTGTTGTAACACGTTAGGTAACCTGTTTCTCACTAAGGCAAAAAGTTAAAATTAGCAAATTATTAAGTCGTGCAGACTAACAATTGGTTTCATAATGGGTTTTCATGTCAAAAGTTTAACCACTTAAGAATAGATCAAGATGAACTCTACACCTCCACTCGGATAGTGTGAAGGACAAGATATCAACAAGCCTCCGTTATTTAATGGCCAGTATTACTCATGGTGGAAAGCAATGATGGAAGCTTTTATTCAGGCTGAGGATTATGAACTTTGGAATAGAGTTATTGATGGACCAGAATACCCAACTAAGAAGGATACTGAAAATAATGACGTATAAAAGGAAAGGAACGAATACTAGGAGGCTGACTCAGTGGCGGAGCCAGGATTTTCGCCAAGGGTGTTCATACTTTAGGACAAGTAAAAAAATAAACCTTGCTAGTCAGATTATAAAGATTGGCTTCAAAATAGTCATACCTCAATATCAAATTAACCAAATATCCAAAATGAAAATTCTTAAAACAGAAACTTACAAAATATCAATGGATAAACTAAGGAAGATGAAGTAGGACAAATATATTGACGGATAGTTTCATACACACCAAAATATGTAAATTGTAAAGTGGTAACTACAATTGCACTCGACGACACTTCATCTCTTGAAATGTTTTCATAATACACTCATTAGAAGCATCTTTAAATACTTTTTTCTCTACATAAGGCACTATGCAACCATTTAAATAGACCTTTTGTTTCCTTAACTTAAAAAAGGTAACTTTTGTACTTTTTCTTAAGAGAAAAATGGAACAAATATTAAATAAATGAAATGTTCAAGCCTGGGATCGAACCCAGGTTGAGTTTTGCCTTTTCTAAGAGAACAAATGGAATAATGAAAAAATTTAAAGAAAATGCCTACACTTGGGCTCGAACCCGGAACGCAGAGGCATCTTTGCACAACCTTAACCACTGGGCTGTCAACCTTTATTGTTTCAAGGTTGTTCAACAGTTAGTATATATCCAAAAAACTCGATATTTAGTATATATACCCTTAAAAATTTTCCGACGAAGGTTGTTCATCTGACCACCCTCGCCATGTCATAGCTCCGCCCCTGGGCTGACTTCAAGATTCTTGAAAAGAATGCCAAAGCTAAGTTTATTCTTATTTGTGGCCTTGGACCAGATGAGTATTACCGAATATCTAGTTGCCTAACTACGAAACAAATTTGGGATACTATCATGGATGCACACGAAGAAACAGGATCAGAACATACTGATGATGGAAAGGTAGATGAGATTGCTTTCATGGCTTTTGGAGATTCAGACATGGAAGAAGAAGAAACAAAATATGAGGTAAGTTAATCCTTGACTTGAAAGAAAAAATGCATATTTGTCTAAAATAAAACTAATTAGCATGATAAGTAGCTTAATTGATGATTTTCAAGAATTAACCTTTGAAAGAGATCAATTATTTAAAGATTTTGCAGTTCAAAATTTTAGTACATGGATCTCAAAAGCTGCAAAATAGTGAAGAATAAAATTGTTCTCTAAAGAAACAGGTTGATAAACTTGACTCATCAAACTTGAATTTCAAATCAGAAATTCTTAAGTTGTCCATTATTGAATAAGGGAAGATAAATGATACTGAGAACATATTAGAACATGATCTAAAAGAATGCAAAATTGATTTTTTCTGTGAAAAAGATAAGGTGAAAAAACTGAATCTAGGAATTTCCAGGTTAAAAATAGATCTTGAAAAGTCTAATAGATGGACAAATTCCTCCAGAATTGTTAACCAATTGAGTGATAGGGTGCACAATGAGAAGGCTGGTACAGGATTCCATAAAGAAAATATTATCTCTAAAGATTTGTGCTATATTTATGGTAAAATTGGTCATCCAACTACTGAGTGTACAGTTGGTAATGATTTTAGAAAAAAGAAATACTAAATTGGCAAATGGAAATAGATTTATACCTCTTGGTAGAAATAGGTCCACTGACCTGTTGCCTAGATGGGCGAGAAGAAATCATATTCACACTTTTGATCATAAGAAAGGACCCAAGCTTGTCTGGTTCCTAAGACTAACCCTTAAGCTATTTTTCAGGTGAAGCTGAAAGGAAGCAAAGGATTTAATTCATAGATATTGCTTGCTTAAGAGATATGATTGAAGACAAACAAAAGTTCCTTTCGCTCACTTCATAAAAATGGGGAATGTGTCATTTAAAAAAAAAGATGTAGCGCATGTGTATGGGGGAAGAAAGTAAGATTATTTTTCAAAAAAAAAGGAGAAAAGAAAAGAAAAAAAGTGAGGATTGAAGTGACACTGATGAGCGTGCATTGAAACATTTTGTACCACTTGATCCAAATGTTGAACAAACTAAGGGTGCATTGATAGGGGGAACAATGAATCTTGAAATTGATTTATCCACAAAAGTATGTGATTGTTGGATCACGTTGTTCTTAGTCAACTAACAATGGATTCTGACACAAAGTAGGGAGCATTATGAAAAGAATAAGTTAGACTTGGGGATGATTAAGATTGCATGAACTCCTCTCAATGATTGGCTAGAAAAATTGTTCTCCTTAATTTTATGAGCTAAAATGTTATTCAATTCAATCTTACGCATTTAGGTGTGTCTCCCAATTCCACATCCTTGACTTGTTTTAACCTAATTTTGTATTAGATTGTGCAGAGAAACGGTGAAAGCAAGCAATGATGATCACAAAATTGCTCTTATCAGGTATGTTCTATATTGATGGAGGTTAATGTTATATAATGTGATACAGTTGAGCACTCATGTTTCATGTATTAATTGTTCTAATACAGAATAAAATAATCGCCAAAGCTCAAGAGTCTTAGTCTTTCAAATTGTTCTCTCTCACATAGCCCTCTTGAATTTTTTTTTGCAAGTTTTAATCAGATATTCACCAAAGTACATCTACTGATATTTGTGATGATGTCCTCTTCAAATTGCTCTTAACTTTGCATATATGATTTTCATTTGACGAGGGAAATCTAATTCCTCATATTAAGTTCATGAGGAAGAACCAACTCTTGAAACACATTTTTTTTTCTATTTCACCTTGAACTCCCATCTAGAATTCATAAGTGTCAAGAGGATTCCATTATTAAAGAAAATCTTAGAGTTATCATGGAAAAAATGATAGCATGATTCCCATTGTGATTTTTGAGGAATAATCAATTCCAATTTATGCATGGACTTTCCAAAAAAAATGAAAGAAGGACATTGAATAGATGAACCATGCAGATCTACATGCTTCAATGAGGAAAATTGGTACTCCAATGAAAAGGTTGAAGTAATATTTTCACTGATAAGATTGCTGAACTAAAGGCTGCTCATGCAGCCTATAAAAAACATAGATATGAATTTAAGCTCTACAGACTGTTCTTGATAAAGAAATGACAGAAAATGCAGAAATTATTCATTGGTTGACACATTTATCGCCACTTATTCCATTTTTCTCTTAAATTTCCAATGTTAGTGCCTCTGGCTTTATTCTGCTCATATCTAGTGTCTGTTTTTTTATTAGTGCTCAATTGTATTTGCTTCATTCAGTATGCCTTCAATCTTATATGAAACATTATTTGGTAGTTTAATGGAATGGTTATCAATTGCTTTAATGAATCATACTCTTGCTCTCTATAATACATTATTATATTGTATGAAGTCATTATATGATTGTCTTGGTGATAGCCTAGTGGCCACGAATAGTTTAACTAATCAATCTTGCTCGTATATTATAGGATTAACATAACTTTTCAATGATGCTAAAAGGGGGAAGATAAGAGTTGTGCAGTGTTTATAACCCATTGACTAACTTGTTTCATGTTACTATTTCATGCTTCAGTGTCTACAGGTAAAATTGTTTGAATGCATGATGAGTCCAAAAATTGGACTCATTTAGGGCTTTATTTTAATAGAAATAGTGTCCTTGAATGCTTGTTTTATATCAATATCTAGATTAAAATGTTTGAAGTTTCAGGTATTTAAAGTTTTAGTGGAAGCATGGACACTTTAGGCGCAAAACGGAGAAAATAGGGCTGAAAAAAACAAGAAATGGAATCCTACGGATCGCCGAGTTCAACTTGGCGAGTCGCCGAAACGACATGAACCGCCCTTCGTTCCAGTACGTGAAGTCTTGAAGGAAGCGGATCAAAAGGCGAGGAAAGAAGCAGTCGGCGAGTCGCCAATTAGTTCTGCAAAGCAGCACTGTACCGCCCAATGATCAAGAATGCGAGGATGCTAAAGGCAAGACACTGAAGGCGATGAGTTGACCAAAAGGCGAATCGCCGAGTTCATGGGTGATCTCTACTAATGTCGCCGAACAATCCTCCGCAGCACAATCTGTGAAAACTATAAATACTAGCTAAAATTGTAGTT
>NW_006239182.1:51297-67629 GCF_000226075.1 Solanum tuberosum | reverse complement strand
GTCACGATAAGCATCAAAATGGCGCCACTGCCGGGGAGTGGTGTTATTTGTGAATTTTTAGTTTAACAGATTTGTTATTCTTATTCGTAGTTTCCTAACTTAACTTTTAGTTGTGTTTTAGTTATTGTGGAAACATTGTAGAAAGCATGAGTGTCAACGGTAGTAACGGAGCCAGGTGGGCCATCAGGATGACATCGTAAATCTCCATGATGTCCAAGAACCCAATCTAAACGATCTGCATCTCATGGGAGGTGTTGGAGCTATTCGTCTACCTCCAGCAGAGGGAAAAACAGTATTCCACATAACAAGCACCATGTTGCAACTTCTGCAACTAAAGGGGCTTTTCAGCGGATTAGCTCATGAGGATCCACACGAGCATCTTCGAAACTTCGTAGACGTGTGCTGACCATTCTCATTCAAAAACATTTCTCAGGAATCAGTTCGATTGAGGTTATTTCCTTTCTCATTAATGGGTGAGGCGTGCAAGTGGTTAGCCGAGTTGCCACGTAACTCAATCACTTCATGGGAGGAGTTGGTGAATGCATTCAATCTGCGAATTTTCCCTCCTTCGGAGATGATGACTATCCAGGATAGCATCCAAAGCTTTAAGCGTCTGAATGGTGAACCTGAATGGCGAACCTCTGCACGAAACCTGGCTCAGATTTAAAAAACTGGTGCAACAATGCCCAACACATGGTCTTCCTGACAATGTGCTTCTTCAATACTTCTACCGGAGTCTAGACTAGGTAAACAAAGGTGTAGCTGACCAAGTCTCACCCGGAGGATTAATGCAGCAACCATAGGCAGTGGCAGCTCAACTCCTTGATGGTATGGCAACCATCAACAGGGCGTGGTACACCCGCGAAGATCAAGTCTCACCGGTCACATTTCAGCTATCTAAGGAGCATGTTGAAAAGGACAATGAAAGAGATCAAAATATGGCCAAGATCATGACGCAGGTTGATATTCTATCCAAACATGTCATGGGGGCTGGTACTCGTGGTGTCAATGCTGTGAGGATTCGGTGTGTAAATCCTGAGGAGGCAAGTTTCGACACCTTGTATAATGAAGAGGTAAACTTCCTAGCCAACCAAGGTGTTGGTTATCAATCAAATTACTCAAGGTAGGGTGGAAATCAAGGTTGTGTTAGAGATGAAGGATGGAAGGATCGAGAATGGAGAAACCGAAATCCTAATTGGAAAGATAGGGAGAAAGACATATATGTGCCTCCCCACGAACGCCAAAAGCCAAATGACTCGGAGGGTAGTAGGTCTGAGGATATGCTTTCGCGCATCCTCAATAGAGTTGAAGGGTCAGACAAACTGTTGAAAGGAATGAAAGAGGATGTTTCCACCCTCAGCCAGACTGTTACCTCCCATTTGTTTCAATCAAGCAGTTGGAGACCCAAATGGGTCACATCTCGTCTCACCTAAATCCGAGACAGCAAGGGGCTTGCCTAGAGACACTATGGCTAACCCCAAGGGTGAGAGTTGAAGGTGGACTGACGTCGTGTTACGACGTTAACATTGCGCTGCTTGGGAAGCAACCCAAAACCCTTTATTGCTTTGTGTATCTTTGAGAAAATAATGGTGTGTAGTTTGTACACGTTGAAGCAAGGGAGGAGAGTGAAATAATGTATGGAGGCGAACACCAAGTCCAGTTCGCAGATCGCCGATGATATCGCCGAGCACGACTCTTTTCGCCGGGTGACTCAAGGCAATGTCAACTGGGATTCTATAAAACTTGGCGCTTAGCATAAAATGAATGGCGAATCTCCACCATGTTGGCGATTGAAATATAGACCGCCGTTGAGATATTCACATGAGCCTCAAGTCCTGTTACCTTTGGCGAATAGACTAGACACATGGCGCTACATCGAGTGAATGCACGTACCCAAGAAATAGAATCCTGTGGATCGCTGAGTTCAACTTGGAGAGTCGTCGAAGTGACATGAATCGCCCTTCGTTCCAGTATGCAAAGCCTTGAAGGAAGTGGAACAAAAGGCGAGGAAAGGAGCAGTCGGTGAGTCGCCAATTAGTTCCGCGAAGCAGCACTGTACCGCCCAATGATCCAGAATGCGAGGATGCTAAAGTCAAGACACTGAAGGCAATGAGCTGACCAATAGGCAGATCGTCGAGTTCATTGGCAATCTCGACTAATGTCACCGAACAATCCTCCGTAGCACAATCTGTGAAAACTATAAATACTAGTTAGAATTGTAGTCTTAACTGTGGAACATATTTAGAGTAAAAATTATTATTAGTCTATAGTATTTTTCTGTATTTTTCTCTCAAGTTTGGAGAGGGTTTTGTGGAGACTTGAAGAAAGGAGTTCTTCTTCCCCAAGTTGGAAGTGGGTCTTCTCTATTCACTTTCCTTTACTTAATTCAAGGTTTAATTTCTTATACCTAGTTCATTTCATTATTATGTTAGGTATAATTTCTTATTTCTTGATGTGTGGCTAAAAACCACCATTCTTGGGGTGTGATTTAGTAAAAATGGGTTGATATTCTTGTTGGGTCTTGCTTTTTGATAGGTTAGATTTATGTAAATGGTGATTTCACCTAGTGGTTGTGTTTTAATCTAAAGGGTTTGTAGTTGAGAATACAAAGCCACCCATGTGTTTTCGGCTTGCCCGAGAAGGAGGTCGCGAAACCAAAACCATTAGACTGATGGCCTAAGGAGTGGGCCGACATGAGGTTCAGCCCGAGAGGGTGAGCCCTAGTCCCATATCCCAACACTTAGCTCGAGAGAGTAAGTGGGGTAAGGCATAGGTTGGTCTTCATGTGGCTAATGGTTGTCCAGAGGAACGCATTTGAAACAGGGTAAGTTGCCCGAGAGGGAACTTATTTCCATTTAAAGCTTGGCCTAGTCACTATTATCTTGCAAATTTCCTATTGAAAGCATGTACCCAACAATTTATCTCAACTTGTATTGCGGTCACATCCCAAGAACCTTTCCCCATACTTGATTTCCTTGTTTATTTTGCTGTTTGAGTACTTGTTACAAAACCCCCTTTGATATTTGACACTTTTGTGTCACCCCTTTTAATTTCTATGTCTTTTATCGCAAACGTCTTTAACTACAACTAACTTTAATGAAATTCTAATTGGTTATTAATTCTCAAAACCGTTCCCTTGTGACACAACCCCAACCCTCGGTTGGGTTACTATATTATTGATGATCGTAGACACTCATATCATAAAATAGTTTCGTTGGTCACGATAACCATTAATGCACAAAGAAAAGAGGTTTGTCATCATCAAAAAGGGGGAATTTGTTGGGATTTATGCTGTTTTGATGATTGACAAAGAAAGATGAAATACGTCAGTCAACATGGTCCAAATGATCACTGTCATGAATAGTTGAATTCGAGAAAGTTTTTAAAATGAATAAAGATAAGAGTGTAGAAATAAAGGAATGGATAATGCTAATTTCATGAGAAAACCCAAGGAAATAAACATTTGATGAATTGTAAAGAAAGAAACAAATGTGTTCGATTTGAAGAAGGAGTCTAATGAGGCAAGGAGTTTTAATTAAGGAAGGAGTTTCACTTAAAGTAGAACTCCTCAAGTTACTCCTGAATTGAAGTGTTCGAGTTTGACTACAATACAAAAGAATCAATGAATGTAATTTTAAGGAGTCTAAAGATGCAAGGAGTTTAAGCTGAAGAAGGAGTCTTACTTGAAGTAGAGCTCTAAGTCAAGAGTGGAGTTTGAAGTGAACAAAAACTCTATGATGATTTGCATAAATAGAGGTGACGTCGTTCACACTTGTGCACTTACAGAGCAAAAAGAGCAATTGAGATATTTACTTCTGCAGTTCTACCAGCGAACTGAAGGAACACATAGAAGGAACACATCGAAGAAACTAATCCTTTTATAGAGTTTATGTGTTAGCTATTTTTATTTGTGAATGAGTCTTGATGTATCTTATTTCAATGAGTTATAAACTAAACTGTAACACCTCGAAAACCAGACCTAGAAAAATTTCCACAAAATTACCTGAAACAGTGAACCACGGCAGGGTTCACTGACCATGATAGGGTTCATGGTCCATTGACCTACCTATGGTCATAACTTGGACTTCACCAGGCCCAGACATCAGACTACGGCAAACTTCACGGTTCGTGATCTTACCGACGGGCCGTAGTGGCATCCGTGACGTCTAGGGAGTAGCCCCCCTGGCCCAAGTGAAGACCACGAGGACCTTCTCGGTCTGTGGTCCTTAACATGAGTTGTGGGGTGGTCCGTGAAGACTATCCAGTAGGCCCCCAGACCTGAGCCTCCAGAACTCAACCCAAGTGAGGACTACGGGGACCTTTACGGTTCGTGGTCCTCAACACGGGCTGTGCTAGGGGCTTGTGGACTAGACTCCAGAACCCCCAGCTCTTGGACCTCAGACCACGACCATTTTCATGGTCCATGGTCCCTTTTATGGTCCACGAAAGTGGCCGTGGTCCCTTTTATGGTCCACGGAAGTGGCCGTGGTCAGCCCCGTCAACAGTTTAAGTTAGGGGTCTTTTGGTCTTTTCCTTTTTCGTTGGACACCTAAACTATGTTGTTTTAACCCTAAACCACATGGTTTTTGTCAGTTTTAGCCTAGAAACATAACTAGAACTTACCAAAGTCAAACCTTTTATCAAAACTTAGAAATTTAAAGCGTAGAGAGAAGAATTAGGTGATCGAATCCTTGTTTAAGAACGTAGCAAGATTCCATCAGTTCCAGGCCCAAAATCGAAAGATTTCTCCATGGAATTCATCACTAGGTATGTGGGATTTCACTAGTGGGTTCCTTTCACACATTAGGTCCCTAGTTTTCAGTCAAAATCTTGATTCCCTTATTATTATCTAGACTTAGGGTTTTGTTGAATATTAGAACTGTTGCGTTTTCAACTGTTAGAATTATCTAAATCATATTATATCGTTATAGTATTGATTTGCCCAAATTCATGCGTAAATTCAAAACCCTAGCCATGTAGTTCTTTTAGTTCATGAATTACACATGGTAGGTTACTAAATTCAGATACATATAAACATGCGTCAGATTTTGAATGCATTATTTTCAGTATAATAATGCGCATTCTCAGTTTGCATGTCAGTTTTGAGCTATCCAGTACTACAGTATTACATTCATAAAATGTTAACTACTTAATCATATGGGAAGCTTAATACCGAGTGGACTAGGGTCAGTAACCCTCAAGTCCTATAACTACGTTCCCCGTAGGTTGTAAGTCCCCTCTGTGGGGATCATTTTAGTGATCACGCCAACATGCCTCTATACCTGTGGCAGGGTATATTAGGTCCTCTCGATGGGGCGTATACATCGGACTCCACATTTAACGCATGTGGTTTTATGCGGTTATTAGTAGCTCCCTTACAATTCACTCAGATTTTATTGCATTGATCATGTTATTAGTATGGTTTAGTAAGCAGTCTTAGTATGTTATAAACTTGGTCATTGCATTTAGTGTTTCATGTCTATTATTCTTAGTTTGTATCATGCTCGTCTTACTTCATTGTTCAGACTTATGCTTTGATTCAGTTATGTTATTTTTCAGAATTATTGTATCATGCATGCTCAGTACCTTTCAAGTACTGATGCATACTCTGCAGTACATCTTCTCGTGATGTAGGTTCAGGTCCTCATCATTCAGATCACGCATAGATCGTGCCCGATCTCCAGTTCAGTAGCATCAGTGGTGAGTACTCATTCTTCGAGGACTAGTGACATGATTGTCTTTTATGCTTTTAGTCTTTAGTTTTAGCTTTGCTAGATTTAGCTGGGGCATGTCCCAACACTTCTAGTTAGTTAGAGTCTATCTTCAGACATAGTTAGGTTCTGCTTAGTATTTGAGTTTGATATTTCTCTTGTATTAAACTCTCAAATTTAATATATTCAGTTTTAGTATATGGGTATTCCGTATCATTTCAGATTTACTTCATGATTAGCTTCCACATTAGTTATTGTTATTCTTAGTATGCATGTCATGCCAGCAGAGTTAGCTTGGGTCACTTGTGATCCTAGGTCCCGTGTTGCATCCAGGTAATAGCCTCGGTGTGTGACAAACTTGGTATCAGAGTCCTAAGTTTAAGTATCTTAGGATGTCTGAAAATCTGCACTAAGTAGAGTCCTTTTCATGGGTGTGAAGTGCACCACATCTAATGAGAAGGAGGCTGCAATGTAAATTAGGAAAAACCTCAATCTCTTTGTTACTCTTATCGTGCGTAAGGTGTGATCTAATTCCTCGTTCTAACTCGACATTTTGCGCTTTCAGATCATGCCTCCTTGTAAAGCTATCCCAAGAATGTGAATGCATGCAATGCTAACATAGCTCCTCCAATTCCAGATTAGGAAGTTTTGAATGCTGAATTTTGAAAC
The DNA here is from genome assembly GCF_000226075.1 of Solanum tuberosum. NCBI lineage: Eukaryota > Viridiplantae > Streptophyta > Magnoliopsida > Solanales > Solanaceae > Solanum > Solanum tuberosum. The sequence continues at coordinate 61,249 of NW_006239182.1, read as the reverse complement.
GCTATTTAGTTTTTGGCTCAGAGTATGACCAACCAGAACAATCAGCAGGTTCCAGTTCCAACAAATGCTAATGTTGGGTCAGCTGCAGCTAGATTTCGTGATTTTGATAGAATGAATCCACCTGAGTTCTTAGGGTCGCAGATTGGTAAGGATCCCTAAAACTTCATATATGAGGTCAAGAAGATCTTTGAAGTGATGCAGGTAACTGGGAATAATCGGGTTGAGTTGGCATCTTACCAGCTTAAGGATGTGACTCATATCTGGTATACCTAGTGGAAAGAAAACATGGGTACAAATGCCACTCCTATCACTTGGGATTGCTTTAGTGAGACCTTTCTGGACAGGTTTTTCCCAAGAGAGTTGAGGGAGGCAAAAGATCAGAAGTTTTTGTATTTGAGGGAGGGTTCTATGATGGTCCAAGAGTATGGACTCAAGTTCACCCAACTCTGCAGGTAGGCACATGGTTGCTAAGTCCAGGGCTCAAATGAACAAGTTCATGTATGGGGTATCCGATCTTGTGAAAATAGAGTGTAGGAATCCCATGTTATTTTAGAATATAAACATCTCTAGGATCATGACTCATGCCTAGCACGTTGAGGGTTATAAGCTTAGGGAACATGCCAATGAGAATAAAAAGGCTAGGACCGACAACTATGACTATTCTAAATAGAATTCGGGTGGTGGTAATCGCTCGCAGTTTCAACAGAAGTCTTCAACCCCAGCACTTTCATCAGCCAGTGTTCCATCCTCCAAGTTCCGTAATGATCAGAAAGGTATGGCGTCAAGCTCTAAGACTCAAGGTAGTGTTTCAGGCACCAGAACCTACCCAACTTGTCCTAAGTGTGGTAAGAACCATCCAGGCGAGTTCCTTGAAGAAAAGGAAGGATGCTTTGGGTGTGGTAAGTCTGGTCACAGGTTGAAGAATTGTCCTTCTAAATAGGGTCAAGGATGTAACAATGGTAGAGCTCAGTCCACAACCTCAGCATCACCAGCAGGTCGCTCGACTCAGCAGGGTAACTCATCTGGTATAGGTGGCGGTCAACACCAAAATAGTCTGTATGCTCTTCAGGCTCGCCAAGATCAGGAAGACTCTCTAGATGTAGTCACTGGTAAGTTACGAGTCTTTGACTTAGATGTTTATGCATTGTTAGATCCAGGGGCTACTCTTTACTTTGTAAGTCCTCATATAGCAGTCAAATTTAGTGTTAGTCTAGAATTCTCTCAGAACCTTTGTCAGTCTCTACTCCGGTCGGTGACCCAGTCATAACTAGACGGGTATACATAAATTGCCTTGTCACAGTCTCCCAAAAAGTCACCTCAGCAGATCTTGTAGAGTTAGAAATGGTAGACTTCTATGTCATTCTAGCCATGGATTGGTGACATTCATGTTATGCCTCAGTCGATTGTAGAACTAGGATTGTTCGTTTTCAGTTTCCAGACAAACCAATCTTAGAATGGAAGGGTAGTAGCTTAGCGCCTATTGGTCGATTCATTTCTTATCTTAAGGCCACAAAGATGATCTCTAAGGGTTATCTCTATCATCTAGTTCAGGTTAAGGATTCAAGCTCCGAAATCCCAACTCTTGAGTCAGTTCCCATAGTCAATGAATTCCTAGAAGTGTTCCCAGAAGTTCTTCCCGGAGTTCCTCCCGAAAGGGAAATCGACTTCGGAATTGATATCCTTTGAGATACCCAGACTATCTCTATTCCTCATTAGAGAATGGCTCCAGCTGAGCCTAAGGATTTGAAAGAGCAGTTGAAAGACCTTTTAGATAAGGGATTCATCAGACCTAGTATCTCGCCATGGGGTGCACCAGTGTTGTTTGTGAAGATGAAAGATGGCTCTCTCAGACTGTGCATTGACTATAGGCAGTTGAAAAAGGTCACAATCAAGAATAAGTATCCCATCCCCAAGGATTGATGACTTATTTGACCAACTTCAGGGTGCTAGTCATTTCTCAAAGATAGACCTCAGATCGGGTTATCATCAACTTAAAGTCAGAGATAGTGACATTCCAAAGACTGCTTTCAGAACTCGGTATGGTCATTATAATTTGTAGTTATGTCATTTGGACTAACCAATGCTCCTGCACCTTTCATGGACTTGATGAACAAAATATTCAAGCAGTATTTGGATTTGTTCGTTATTGTCTTTATTGAGGATATCCTCATTTGCTGTAGAAATGAGGAAGAACATGAGAATCATTTGAGATTTGTTGTGCAAACTTTCAAAGACCAATAGTTATTCGCTAAGTTTAGACAATGTGAGTTTTGGTTGCAATCCGTTGCTTTTCTTGGTCACATTGTGTCTAGCGAAGGGATCCGAGTGGATTCTCAGAAAATAGAAGTAGTAAAATAATGGCCCAGACCTACCTCTCCTACAGATATCAAAAGTTTCTTGGGTCTAGTGGGTTATTACAGAAGGTTCGTAGAGTGTAAGGATTTTCTTCCGTAGCCTCTCCGTTGACTAAGTTGACTCAGAAAAAGGTCTAGTTTCAGTGGTCAGATGATTATGAGAAAAGCTTTGCAGAACTAAAAACTAGGTTGACTACAACTTTTGTTCTGACTCTACCAGAGGGTTCAGACGGTTATATGATCTACTGTGATGCATCTAGAGTCGGCCTAGGTTGTGTGTTGATGCAGCGAGGTAAGGTTAATGCTTATGCTTGTAGACAGCTTAAGGTGCATGAGAAGAACTATCCAATTCATGACCTCGAGCTTGCAAGAGTGGTGTTCGCACTTAAGATTTGGAGACATTACTTATATGGTGTTCACGTAGATGTGTTCACAAACCATAAGATCCTTCAGTATGTGTTCACCTAGAAAGAGTTGAATCTTCGCCAGATGAGATGGCTTGAGTTCCTCAAGGATTATGATATGAGTGTGCATTACCATCCTGGTAAGGCCAATGTAGTAGAAGATGATCTTAGTACACTATCTATGGGTAGTGTAACACATGTTGAGGAAGAAATAAATGAGCTAGCAAGGGATGTTCACAGACTTGCTCGCCTAGGAGTTCGTCTTATAAGCATATCAAACAGTGGAGTGACAGTTCAAAATGGGTCGGAATCTGCCTTGGTAGTGGAGGTTAAGGAAAACCAAGACAGTGATATGATATTGCCTGAACTAAAGGGTGCAATCCACCAGTAGAGGGTTGAGGTTTTCTCCCAAAGGGGAGATGGTGTGCTTCCCTATCAAGGTCAATTATGTGTTCCTAAGGTGGGTGAGTTGAGACATCAGATTCCTGCAGAAGCCCAAAACTCTAGATATTCTATTCATCTAGGCGCCACTAAGATGTACCGTGATCTGCGGGAAGTCTTTTGGTGGAATGGTATGAAAAAGGATATAGCAGATTTTGTGGCTAAGTGCCTAATTGCCATCAAGTCAAGGTAGAACATCAGAAACCAGGAGGTATGACTCAAGAGATCGACATTCCTACTTGGAAGTGGGAAGTGATCAACATGGACTTCATCACAGGGTTACCTCGTACTCGCAGACAACATTACTCCATTTGGCTGATAGTTGATAGAGTTACTAAGTCTTTACTTTTTTTGGCAGTTAAGACTACAGATTCGGCGGAGGACTACGCCAAGATTTACGTTAATGAGATAGTTAGGTTGCATGGTGTTCTTTTGTCTATCATCTCAGATAGAGGTCCTCACTTTACCTCTCATTTTTAGAAGTCATTTCAGAAAGGTATTGGTACTCAGGTTAACCTTAGCACAACATTTCATCCGCAGACGGATGGTCAAGTAGAGCGTACCATTCAAACCTTAAAGGACATGTTGAGAGCTTATGTGATCGATTTCAAGGGTAGTTGGGATGATTACCTCCCTCTTATAGAGTTCGCCTACAATAATAGTTATTATTCCACATTCAGATGGACCCTTATGAGGCATTGTATGGGCGTAGATGTAGATCTCCCATTAGTTAGTTTAAAGTAGGTGAAGCAGCCTTGATAAGGCCAGATTCAGTCCATGATGCTACAGAGAAACTGCAACTCATCAGGGATAGACTTAGAACATCCCAGAGTCGCTAAAAGTCTTATGCAGATGTAAGGAGAAGGGAATTAGAGTTCCAAGTTGATGATTGGGTTTTCTTGAAAGTGTCACCTATGAAAGGGGTGATGAGATTTGGCAAGAAAGGAAAGCTTAGTCCCAGATATGTAGGCCCTTACAAGATCTTGAAAAGGATTGGTAAAGTGGCTTATGAGTTAGAGTTGCCAACATAACTAGCAGTAGTGCACCCGGTTTTCCACATTTCGTTGTTGAAGTGGTGAGTGGTTGACCCAGTGTCTATTGTGTCTTTAGAAAGTGTGGTTGTGAAGGATAGTCTCACTTACGAAGAGGTACCAGTTGAAATTCTTGATCGTTAGGTTGGAAGGTTGAGAAACAAAGAAGTCACTTCAGTTAAGGTGTTGTGGAGGAGTCAGTCCGTCGAAGGAGCTACTTGGGAAGCAGAAGCAGCCTTGAAGGCCAAGGATCCTCACCTCTATCCTTCTGATTCCATTCCAGCTTGAGATAATAGTTCCTCTTTAGTTTTTCTGTTATTCATGCACAGTTTCAGTATTAGCATCTTGTTCCTTCAGTTTGTACTTGCATTTTCAGTGTATTTGCATGTTCTTGGAACTTAGTTGAGTCAGAAATTAGTTTCTAGTATTTAGTGGTAGGGTTGTGATGAGTCCACAAATTGGACTCATTTAGGGTTTTATTTTAATAGAAATAATGTCCTTGAATGCTTTTTTTATCTCAATATCTGATTAAAATGTTGAAGTTTCAGGTATTTAAAGTTTTAGTGGAAGCATGGACACTTAGGAGCAAATAGGACTCAAAAAAGAACAAGAAATGGAATCCTGCGGATCGCCGAGTTCAAGTTGGCGAGTCGCCAAAACGAAAAGAACCGCCCCACGTTCCAGTACGGGAATCCTTGAAGGAAGTGGATCAAAAGGCGAGGAAAGAAGCAATCGGTGAGTCGCCGATTAGTTTTGCGAAGCAGCACTATACCGCACAATGATCCAAAATGCGAGGATGCTAAAGGCAAGACACTGAAGGTGATGAGCTGACCAAAAAGCGGATCAACGAGTTCTTCGGCGATCTCGAGTAATGTCGCCGAACAATCCTTCACAGCACAATATGTGAAAACTATAAATACTAGTTAGAATTGTAGTCTCAAGTGTGGAATATTTTTAGAGTAAAAAATATTATTAGTCTATAGTATTTTCTGTATATTTCTCTCAAGTTTCGAGAGAGTTTTGTGGAGACTGGAAGAAATGAGTTCTTCTTCCCCAAGTTGGAAGTGGGTCTTCTCTATTCACTTTCCTTTGCTTAATTCAAGGTTTAATTTTTTATACCAAGTTGATTTCATTATCATGTTAGGTATAATTTCTTATTTCTTGATGTGTGGCTAAAAACCCCCATTCTTGGGGTGTGATTTAGCAAATATGAGTTGATATTCTTGTTGGGTCTTGCTTGTTGATATGTTAGATGTATGTTAATGGTGATTCACCTAGTGGTCGTGGTTTAATCTAAAGGGTTTGAAGTTGCAAATATAAAGCCACCCATGTGTTTCCGGCTTGCCCGAGAGGGAGGTCGCGAAATTAAAACCACTAGACTGATGGCTTAAGGAGTGAGTCGACATGAGGTTCAGCCCGAGACGGTGAGCCCTAGTCCCATATCCTAACACTCAACACGGGAGAGTGAGTGGGGTAAGGCGTAGGCTGGTCTTCATGCGGCAAATAAGTGTCCGAGAGGAACCCATTTCAAACGGGGTAAGTTGCCCGAGATGGAACTTATTTCCATTTAAAGCTTAGCCTAGTCACTATTATCTTGCAAATTTTCTATTGAAAGCATGTACCTAGCAATTTATCTCAACTTGTATTGCAGTCAAATCCCAAGAACCTTTCCCCATACTTGATTTTCTTATTTATTTTGCTGTTTGAGTACTTGTTACAAAATCCCCTTTGATATTTGACACTTTTGTGTCACCTCTTTTTAATTATCTATGTCTTTTATCGCAAATGTTTTTAACTACGACTAACTTGAATGAAATTCTAATTGGTTATTAATTCTCAAAACCGCTCCCTTGGGACATGACCCCAAGGGTGAGATTTGAAGGTGGACTAACGTCGTGCCACGACGTTAACTAAGGCGTTGTTTGGGAGGCAACCCAAAACCCTTTATTGCTTTGTGTATCTTTGAGAAAATAATGGTGTGTAGTTTGTACAGGTTGAAGCATGGGAGGAGAGTGAAATAATGTATGGAGGCAAACAACAAGTCCAGTTGGTGGATCGCCGATGATATTGGCGAGCACGACTCTTTCCGCCAGGTGACTCAAGGCAATGTCAGTTGGGATTCTATAAAACTTGGCGCTCAACAGAAAATGAATGGCGAATCGCCAACCATGTCGGCGATTGCAATATAGATCGCCATTGAGATCTTCAGATGAGCCTCGAGTCCTGTTACATTTGGCGAAGAGACAAGACACTTGGCGCTTTGCCGAGAGAATGAGCGTACCCAATGTACATCGCCAAATGGGCAGATACTGGACGGTTTCTGCAGGCCATAGGTTTAAATATTTTGGTTCATTCATTTTTTCTCATTTCTTCATCCTACCAAACTCACACCTGCACTTTAGTTTTATATTTCTTGCATGTCTAAATTATTGTAAGTGTCAAATTATTAGCGGATTTGGATCTCATTGCTATCTAGCACTTCATTAGCATCTGATTCGGCACTAAAGGTTGGTGATTCAATCCCCCTTTTTGATTTAGTAAAATTGTACTCATTTGCATAGTATTGATATTGGCAAGTCTTGGCTAAATCTCCGCATTGAGGGCATTTCATACATCATAGATTAACATTTTTGCATAATTGGTAGAATCCAAATCAATTGTGCTTTAATTTGAATTAATTTACTGCGGGGTGTGACACTATTATGGGTTTTATTGTGATTTTGTGCTATAGGGGCTTGAGTTTCTTTGACCATGGTTGCGGGGTTGAGTCTGGAAATCACGTAGAACATAGGCGTGTTGAGTCAGTTGGCGAGCTGGGCTTAGCTCACCAAATCACTCGGCTATTCGCCTTTCATTAAAAGAAAATTTAGGTTATTTAATCTGTAAAAATCGGCGAGAAACCTGCTATCGCTGAATATTTTTGGCGACTCGCCGAGAGGCCATTTAATTCGCCCTTCTTGCCTGCACCCTTAGTTCCTTTATTCACAGATTTCAATAACTAACCTAAGTGAGTGAGCACGTCACCAACTAGTGTGGCAAGGTGATTATACGTGCACCATTCTCCTGCTCTGTTTAAATACTTTCTAACTTTTCCCCAAAGCCTTTGCAGGAATGGGAAGACCAAAAGTTGCTGGAAGAGACATGCCATCCCGACATGTAAGAGCACGGGATTTCAAAAGAGACGAAAATATCACAGAACTGACCAAAGAAAGAAGGGAGAGTAAGAAAGCAAGTGCCAGTAGGAGAATTCCCATTGATCCCGCCATTCCTTCATGGAAACGCGAATTCCTTCTTGGCGGCCCATGACGTGGATAGAATGGTTGAAGCTACCATCACTGCAGAAGCTAGAACAAAGGAACACAATGAAACCCAGAATGACAACCTGGGGGCCATTGTCGAGTTTCAGGCTAATGTAGCAGGCAACAATGCTCCGACAGATGAAGCAAGTGTGTAGACAGGGTTCCCCTTCACCTCTCTCTATCTTTACTTGTCTAAACTTTTGGATACTCCTACATACATTTGAGGACATACGCTTTTATTTGTGGTGGGGTGAGGCCCACCTTTGTGTGTTTTTTGGATATTTGGGTTGTCTATTTATTTGTTATTTAAATACTGCTTTTCTATGGATGTTTGAGCTCATGGCTCCTATTGTTTTAATTGCAAAAACAATTTTGATCCTTCGAAAAAAAAATCGCCACCTCTTGTGTTGAAAGTGGCTGTTCTTTTGCAAAATTTAAGTCTTGGTTGCGATCAATACCGATGACTTGAATAGTGCTCTCAATTGACCAAACATGAATTCATGGCTAGGACGAGGCCAAATGAAGTTAAATAGACAATATGTGCACTCTTTGCATCTCGTTGTGACTAGCTATTTATCGAATTGATTTTATGGTGAGGATCGTTGCATGCTAGCGAACGTGTCTAGTCTTGTTTGACTGAAGTATCGATGTCTTGTATGATTAGCTTACTTTGAACCTTGCATGAATAAGCCTAGAATTTGCCCTGTTAGTCTGATTGATTTAGAAAGGTTTACTCTTGAGATGATCTTAGGCAATTTTAAAGAGTGTGAGCCAATTTGACAGATACCTATTTTTGTGACCTACCTGTGAGCGTGTGAAACTCTTTTGAACACCTTTGAGCCTTACCTTTCTTTCGAAGAACCTTGATAAACCCTAGATTTTTTCATCCACTACTTATAATCCTCTTGAGATGTGTTTAGTGAATAGCCAACTTAGGCCAAAAGTCTAAGTTGGGGGTGTGGTGAAAAGGAAAAGGAAAAGTCAAGAAGTGCAAGAAAGCCTCCTGAACCTACTGTATTTCAAAACAAAATGGAAACCCTCCATAAAAAATAAATAAAATAAATAAATAAAAAAAAAAAGTTGTGGAATAAAAGTGCAAAAGAAACTAGGTTTCCAAGCAAAACATGGAGAACGAATAATAGGATGACTTATGAGCACTTGAAGAAAAATTGAGAAAGGAAGGGAAGAGGATGCCTTGAGAACATCACATCTCACGAGGATGAAAGTTACTGAGCCTAAATGATCATACCTTTGCACTCAGCCCCATTACAAGCCTTAGAAAGACCTTTGTGATCTTGAGTAAGCCGAATCAAAAATCAATTGGAAAATAAGGACAAACCTATGGGTGAAAGCATGCATTGTGTTCCTCTTTTTGAGTGTGAAAGTTGTATCTGATTCCTGATCTTACATTGACTCATATATGTGTGTGAATATGGAATCATTCTTTACGTGAGGGCATTTAGATACTTTTGTTGAGCTTGAACTTGCACAAGTAGCAAGTATTGCGAGCATGAGAATCTTTGGTGATGGTGTGTCACAATTTGAATCTTTGAGTACACAAGTGATCCTTGCATAAGTAAATTGAGCCTTGTTGTGTGCATTCATGATTTACTCTTGTGTAGTCCGGTTTGAGGTACCCTATTTGAACTGCTGAGCTTGAGTTTGCTTGAGGAAAAGAAAAAGTTTAAGTTAGGGGTGTTGATGAGTCCACAAATTGGACTAATTTAAGGCTTTATTTTAATAGAAATAGTGTCCTTGAATGCTTGTTTTATCTCAATATTTGATTACAATGCTGAAGTTTCAGGTATTTAAAGTTTTACTGGAAGCATGGACACTTAGGCGCAAATAGGGCTGAAAAGAACAAGAAATGGAATCCTGCGAATCACCAAGTTCAACTTGGCGAGTCACCGAAATGACATGAACCGCCCTTCGTTCCAGTACGCAAAGCCTTGAAGGAAGTGGATCAAAAGGCAAGGAAAGAAGCAGTCGGTGAGTTGCCGATTAGTTCCGCGAAGCAGCACTGTACCGCCCAATGATCCAGAATGAGAGGATGCTAAAACTAAGACACTGAAGGTGATGAGCTGACCAAAAGGCGGATCACCAGGTTCATCGGTGATCTCGACTAATGTCGCTGAACAATCCTCCGCAGCACAATCTGTGAAAACTATAAATACTGGTTAGAATTGTAGTCTTAACTGTGGAACATTTTTAGAGTAAAAATTATTTTTATTCTATAGTACTTTTCTGTATTTTTCTCTAAGGTTTGGAGAGGATTTTGTGGAGACTGGAAGAAATGAGTTCTTCTTCCCCAAGTTGGAAGTGGGTCTTCTTTATTCACTTTACTTTGCTTAATTCTAGGTTTAATTCTTATACCCAGTTGATTTCATTATCATGTTAGGTATAATTTCTTATTTATTGATGTG
>NW_006239182.1:39990-50730 GCF_000226075.1 Solanum tuberosum | reverse complement strand
ATCCCAAGAACCTTTCCCCATACTTGATTTTCTTGTTTATTTTGTTGTTTGAGTACTTGTTCCAAAACCCCCCTTTGATATTTGACACTTTTGTGTCACCATTTTTTAATTAACTATGTATTTTATCGCAAATGTCTTTAACTACGACTAATTTGAATGAAATTCTAATTAGTTATAAATTCTCAAAACCGCTCCCTTGGGACACGACCCCACTTGGGTTACTATATTATTGACGATCGTAGACACTCATATCGTAGGATAGTGTCGTTGGTAACGATAAGCATCAGGTTGCAGCTCATCCCCTCTATTTTAGCTAGTTCAGTCTTCATTCGAGGACGAATGTTCCCAAAGGGGAGATATTGTAACACCTCGAAACCATACCTATAAAAAATTACAGAAACTTACCTGAACTAGTGAACCATGGTAGGGTTCACGGACCGTGATAGGGCCCACGGTTCGTTGACCTGCCCTTGGTCATAACTTGAACTTCACCAAACCCAAGCATCAGACCACGGGCACCTTCACGATCCATGGTCTTGACGACGGTCTGTGGTGGCGTCCGTGACGTCTAGGCAGTAGCCCCTCTTAGGCTGCCCCTTAGACCCCCACACCCAAGTGAAGACCACGAGGGCTTTCTCAGTCTGTGGTCCTTAACACGGGTCGTGGGGTGGTCTATGAAGGTTATCCAGTAGGCCCCCAGACCTGAGCCTCCAGACCTCAGCCCAAGTGAGGACCTCGAGGACCTTCACGGTTCATGGCCCTCCACACGAGCCATGGTAGGGGCTCGTGGACCAAATCCCAGAACCTCCAGCTCCTGGACATCAGACCACGACCATCTTTAAGGTACGTGGTCCCTTTCAGGGTCCGTGGAAGTGGCCGTGGTTAGCCTCGTCAGCAGTTTAAGTTAGGGGCATTTTGGTCTTTTCCTCTTTCGTTGGACACCTAAACTACGTCGTTTTAACCCTATACTACGTGGTTTTGGTTAGTTTTAGCCTAGAAACATAACTAAAACTTACCAAAGTCAAACCTTTCATCAAAACTTAGAAATTTAGAGCGTAGAGAGAAGAAAGAGGTGACCCAACCCTAGCTCAAGAACGCAACAAGATTCAATTAGTTCCATCCCCGAAATCGAAAGATTTCTCCATGGAATTCGTCACCAAGTAAGTGGGATTTCACTAGTGGGTTCCTTTCACCCATTAGGTCCCTAGTTTACAGTCAAAATCTTGATTTCCTTATTATTATCTAGACTTAAGGTTTTCTTGAATATTAGAACTGTTGGGGTTTCAGCTGTTAGAATTATCCAAATCATATTATATCATCATAGTATTCTTTTGCCTAGATTCATGAATAAATTCAAAACCCTAGCCATGTAGTTTTTTTAGTTCATGAATTATACATCTTAGGTCAGTAAATTCAGATACATATAAACATGCCTAAGATTTCGAATGCATTATTTTTAGTATATTAATGTGCATTCTCAGTTTGCATGTCAGTTTTGAGCTATCCGGTAGTACAATATTACAATCATAAAATGTTAATTACTTAATCATATGGGAAGCTTAATACCAAGTGGACTAGGGTCAGTAACCCTCAAGTCCCAGAACTACACCCCGTAGGTTGTAAGTCTCCTCTGTAGGGATCATTTTTGTGATCACTCCAGCATGCCTCTATACCTGTGGCAAGGTATATTGGGTCCTCTCGATGGGGCTTATACATCTGACTCCACATTTAGCTCATGTGGTTTTATGTCGGTTATTAGTATCTCCCTTATAGTTCAGTCAGATTCTATTGCATTGACCATGTTATCAGTATGGTTTATTAATCAGTCTCAACATGTTATAAACTTGGTCATTGCATTCAGTGTTTCATGTCTATTATTCTCAATTTGTATCATGCTCGTCTCACTTCATTGCTCAGATTTATGCTTTGATTCAGTTATGTTATTGTTCTGTATTACTCAATCATGCATGCTCAGCACCTTTCAAGTACTGACACATACTCTATACTACATCTTCTCGTGATATTGGTTCAGATCCTCAGCATTCAGATCACGCATAGATCGGTTACCGATCTCCAGTTCAACAATAACAGTGGTGAGTCCTCACTCTTCGAGGACGAGTGATATGATTGTGTTTTATGCTTTTAGTCTATAGTTTCAGCTTTGCTAGATTTAGCTAGGGCGTGTCCTAGCACTTCTAGTCAGTTAGAGGCTATCTTCAGACATAGTTAGATTCAGCTTAGTATTTGAGTTTGATATTTCTCTTGTATTAAACTCTTAGATTTGATATATTCAATTTTAGTATATGGGTATTCCCCATCATTTCCGATTTACTTCATGATTAGCTTACACATCAGTTATTGTTATTCTTAGTATGCTCATGTCATGCCAGCAGGGTTAGCTTGGAGTCACTTGTGATCCTAGGTCCCGTGTTGCGTCCAAGGGGTAGCCTCGGGGCGTGACATGAACTAGGAGTGTTGTCTTCAGGTTGTGATAACTCGAAGAGTTGGGAACACATACCTTGGGAGGTTTGTGTTGAAGATTAGGAATTAGAGTTAGTTCCTAGGATTACAAGAATTATAATCTAAATCCATAACATGAAGTTAAGGAATTAGAGTTAGTTCCTAGGATTAAAAGAGTCGTAATCTAAATCCATAACTTGAAGTTAAGAAATTAAAGTTAGTTCCGTAGGTTGCAAAGTTTGTAATATATTTTTTGTGGAGGTTTAGGGATTTAGTGAAGTTGGAATGAAATCCTGTAGAGGTACAGGTCGTGGTTTGTTACACATTTTGAGCCGGGTGTTTTTCACGTAAACATATTGTGTTTTTACTTATTGTCTTTACTGCTTCGTTGGAACACGTTAGGTAACCTGTTTCACTCTTAGGAAAAAAGTTAAAATCAGCCAATTATTGGGTCGTGTAGACTAACAGTGTTGATTCCAAAGTTGTAGATGCATTTGTTCTTTAAAAGTGAGCTCATGTAGTGGCTTGGTTTTTATTAACCATTCAAACGAACTCCAATGCCTTAAATGTTGCAACAATTGACTTGTTTCATGAGGCCAATATATAAATGGTTTTGCCTATGATTTTGTCGCGGAGGATGTGTAGTAATAGTGCTTACATGGAATACAGTGCATCCACGTTACATTTCTGAGTACACTCTGTTAAAAATCAATCGTGGAGAACAATACACAATTTTCCCGTCCCTATTGATTTTTCGCTGTACGTAAACAATGATCCAATTTTATTAAATGGTGTCATATAGATGGTAGCATGAAGGAAACTGAAAAAATGGTTATATCTTTCAACCTAACAGATGAAAAATTTATTGCTACACTGGTGCCAAGTAAATGTGGGAAACTTATAAAATTACGTACTTGTGGTGATTGTTTATGTGTTATGGAGATTATTGGTTAGAAAATATCAATTTGGTTACTCGAAAAACACAGGAAATCCCAAATAACATCAGGAAGTTCCCTATTTTAGGCTCAGACGTGAATAGGGATCCTCATCAATGGTACTTATTGAGTACAACATGCGAAAAATAAATACACTGAATTTAAAGTGAACAAAATTCCACTGGTGGTTGAAATGGGACCTCTGTATGTTGAAAGTATAGTTTCTTTGAAGATTTTGTGGGATCAATTATAAATTTCAAGTTTACTTTTCTTTGGCCTTATAGTTAAGGTAGCAATTTCTAGTATTATTTTGTTTCAATTGTAATCTATTATGTATATACAACTTTATTGATGTCTTGTTATTAGTACCAGTATGACGACAAGAACAACGTAACATACCTTCAATGTAGTCTCAACTATAGGTAGACAATGTAGTCTCCACTATAGTAAGAGGCAGCATTACATTGTCATGGTTAACTATATCTTTATTCTTAATTAGCGGATGGAAATATAATTGTAACGCCAATGCAAGTAACAAATGTCATGCAACCAGTATTGAGTATGATTTGCGGCAAGTATAACAAATTCATGAAATTTGCACTATACTAACATATTAGTGAGCAGAGACCTAGCATGTAACATATGTGTTTAAGTGAGTCCACTGTATTTTGCTCAAATCATCAAAAATCAGTTTGTCAATACAGTTTAAAACACGTGTACATGTATTTTTTGGAGGGGTGAGATTTGGTTTGATCATTGTCTAATATTATGTTTCCATTAATAACAATATTGGAAAAATAAAAAACTTAGAACTTAACTATACTTTAAATTGCTTATTTATTAGGTAATAACTGGTTAGATACATTATTTATATAAAAAGTAATTATAATTTCTTGATTTGAGTATGGTTTTGTTGTCCAATCTCTTTTACTGATATTTATTAGGTAATAACTGGTTAGATACATTATTTAAATAAAAAGTAATTCTAATTTCTTGATATTGAGTATGGTTTTGTTGTCCAATCTCTTTTACTGATCAGAATTACCTGCAAATCATGGTGTTGTTTCATCGATGATTTTTACTTCATCAAGTCCCATCTACTTAGATCATCTTCTGACGTTAATCGTCAAAATATTCTCTTTTTTCACATTGTTGAAGTTAAAAAAACCTTCTGACTATTCGATTAATGTCCTATCAATTGAAGGATCAATCAGTATTGATTCCAAAGTTGTATTGCTAGAGGAGCGTAATATCCCAGGATTCGATAGTAAATTTCATTATGATTAACAGTGCTTTCGTGCAGTGGCTTGGTCTCTATTAACTATCCTAAAGGCAATTGTATAATATTATGGAATCCTGCAATTCGAAAATACAAATTCATTTGAAAGTTTCAAAAGAAGCATTATTGTTGTGAATGGACAATTTTTGTTTCGCCTACGATGTTGTGGCCGAGGAGTACAAGGTTTTATTTGTTCTGATTGTGTGAACAAGAATACAATGCATACACATTATATTGCTGAAATATACTCCGTTAAAAATCAATCGTGGAGAACAATTCACAATATTTTTTCCGTTTGTAATAATTCTCTGTCGTGCAGACACCGTAATTTAGTTTCATTAAACAGTGTCATTCACTTTATAGCTTACAAAGACCGGGAATTTGGAGTTTTTTTTAAGTATTTCTACCTAGTAGATGAAAATTTTGTTGTAACGCCAATGCCAAGTAAATGTGAGAAACATTTGAGTTTGAATTTACATGTTTTGGGTGATCATGTTTGTATTATCTGGACTTTTTACAAGGAAATTTCGATTTGGTCACCCAAACAAAATGGGAAAACCTGGAATAACATCAAGACATTTCCTACTTTTGGCTCTCTGATTGGACAGCCTGGTTGGTACGCAGGTGATGTCATATGTGTTAAGGAGAACGGAAACATATTATGTAAAATGGATGGTGGTTGATTTATGGAATACAATGTGCGGAATAATGAGTGTATTAAATTTGAAGTGAAAGAATTTCCACTGTCAGTAAAATTAGGACCTTTGTATGTTGAAAGTGTTGCTTCTTTGAAGATTCTGCGGGATTAGTTAGAAATTTCAAGTTTACTTTTCTTCGTCGTTATTGTTAAGGTAGTAATTTCTTAAATAACTGCCTTTCATTTTTCATCTATTATGAGATAGTTGATTCCAATATATTATATACGTCTTCATTTGATGCGAACATTATTGTAACTCCAGTGCCCGATAACAAATGTCTTGGAAAAGATTGAGTATGATTTGCAGAAAGTATAACAAAGTCATAAAATCTGCACTATACTAACATTTTCGTGAGTAGAGACGGATCTAGCAAGTAACACATATTTACGTGAATCCAGTATCTTTTGCTTAAACTCTATATATGTCTCAAAACTCTACTTATTATCAGTGCCTATTTAACTACAAACTTAATTACTATTGTACTATTAATTTGTGAGTTCATGGTAGAAATGATAAACTCTACATCTTGAATCCTTATCATATTGGACGAAACTCAATACCTTCGATTATAAGACCAATTTTAACATGAAAAGGCCTTGAATCCAACAATGTTGCTTCAACATCACGATTATCGTCACCTGATTCACCAATGTAAAAACTTTCCAATTTATACTTCAAGTCATCCATCAATTCTTTTTCCTAGTAACCTTCCTTTTAAATTCCTTGGCGCTCTTGCAGCTTGTATAACAATAGTAGCTCGTTATTCAGTCTCGCCTTCGTTCTCTTCATTAAAAAATCTAACCATTGCATTTGTCGATTCAACGTCACGGTACCCCCATTCTATAATTAAGACGATACCAACACCCAACTAAGGCTTTTATGGTTATATGTGATATGGTTGGGTGTGATATTGCT
Source organism: Solanum tuberosum (assembly GCF_000226075.1). Lineage (NCBI taxonomy): Eukaryota > Viridiplantae > Streptophyta > Magnoliopsida > Solanales > Solanaceae > Solanum > Solanum tuberosum. The sequence continues at coordinate 44,443 of NW_006239182.1, read as the reverse complement.
GTTGCATAACAGAAACATTTTATATACAAGAGCCCTTACTAATTCTTGCTTAAGCTTGTTACTTTGTTGCATAACAGAAATTTTTTTCTCTGTCAACATCAAAATTGGTGCCTTTGTCTGCAAACAAGACAAGAACCCTCAGCCTTAGATCTTCATTTACAATTAACCAATATACATGGAATAATGGAGAACTACATCTATCAAAGGTTTGGCCAAATTGGCAAACTTTAAATATTGGAACCACCTTTATAATGAAACAAGCATTCAATAAGATAACAAGAAAATAGTTATGTAGGAAATATCGCAAGTACATCCTGAAGGGACAAACAATCACCAGTTGATCATCATGATGCAAACAAACTAACTATGGGTATTTTAACATCAAATATATTAGTGATATCTCTTGATTGATCTTCCATATCTTAGTATCTCATTAGTGATTTAATTTCTATTATAATTACGCGAAGATCACAATCCTTTAGTAGTTGATTCTTTCTTTATTTGTAGTTTACTCTCTCATATAAATACACATACATAACAAACCAATTGAGAGTGGGTAAATTAGGGTTTGATGGAATGGTCGAGGGATGGGGGGTTGAGTGGGTGAAGAAGATAATAAACAAAGAATGTCACTTATGCAAATTGTTTGCCTACTTCCATTAGGGAAGTTATTTTCCTCACTTTTAAGGAACTTGTAGAAAAACTATTTCCAAACAATTTGACCTAGCAAACATAGGAAAATTGAAAAATATTTTCCGGAAAATGCTTTCCTCCATACCAACCACATCCTAGTAATATTTAAGATATCACATGAAAGGTGAACAAGCCCATATGCACTTTCTATATTTTCAGGATTTAGGAGATCCAATTCAAATATTAGCTGGTCTAATCAACATATCATAAGAACAAACAATATAATATTTTTTTTTGAAGAATCTTGTAGTTCTTCAATACATGTTGAATAATTAATATTTCAGGTTTCCAAAATTGTTCATGATTAACATTTGAATACTTTTTATCAAAGCAGTAATTTTATATAGTTGTCACTTCCCTTAGGAAAATATATGAATTGGTATTTCCTTCAGGGAAATTAATAAATCATACCGTACAAATCATTTAACAAGATTTAATTTCTTCCACCTTATAATGATACTTTAAAAAGTTATTCAAGAAGTTTCCGTGGCGAAGCCAGGATGTTCACTAAAGGGGTTCGAAGCATAAAGTAATAAATACGTAGGTGGGAAAGAAAAATATTAATCTTAACTCGCTAAATTTAACTTGTCTTGTTATGTCACATTTATGTTCTTCTTACTTTTTACCTTGCTCCATCGAGTTTTTTTTTTCAAATTCTTGTGCTCTTTTTTTTCTTTAAGTTTTGTCATGTTTTATTTTATTTTGATTTTTTTAATTAAAAAAATTCTGAATTAATGCCCTTTCAATCATATGTTACTATAAAATCACCAAGATTTTTTAAAAGGGTAAAAATTGACATATTTAGAAAATAAATAAATGACATCATCTTTTTTTTTAGTTCAATTAATTCAATTTACTAGGTTAGTCATTTGTAAAAAACAAATGATCAATAAATCAAGTAAGATTAGTTTAATTTTCATCTCCTTAGAATAAAATTGAAAAAAATATATAATGAAATTAAAGAAAGAAAATTAAATTAAATAGATTTTGTTTAAAAAACTATTCACAATTTTAATATTTCTTCGTTCGGTTAAATTTAATTTACTTTATTTTATATAAATATTTTTTCTAACTCAATTTAAAATTTAATAAAAATTTATTGTTTCTTCAACTTAGTACACATAAAGAGAACTATGTAGAAACATAATGAAAAATATAAATAAGAAGAATCTAAAAGAAAAATTTGCAAAGAATGTGACTAATAAATTTAAACAAAGAAAAATTGAAAAAAAAAATAGTATAAAAAGGAAATAATGAAAAATAAAAAGGATAAAGCTTCACATTGAACCAATGAGGCATTTTCATTTGTTTGGGAATCTGGGCCCAAAACTTCTCAGGGCTTTTAAAGCATAAAAAAAAAAGATGACCAATGAAGCCTTTTCATTTGTTTGGGAATCTGGGCCCAAAACTTCTCAGCCCTTTTAAAGCATAAAAAAAAGATGAAAAATACTATTGAGCCTGATGAGATTCGAACTCAACCCTGCCACACAGAACTTGAACCCCTTGACCATTCCACTATCCTTCTCTTTAGTATAGAGGGGGTTCATTTTAATTAATATACCCATAAAATCAGAATTTGACCTTACATATACAGTGTAATTTTTTCATGAGGGGGTTCGGGTAATCCCCTCGATTCCACGTAGCTCTTCCCCTGATTGCAATGACTTTCATACCACAAAAATGACATGTGAGAGAAGTTGTGGTATTTCTTTCATTCACTACGGGGAATGAAATATGATTACTTGAAATAAAAAATTCATCATTAGCTCATTACTTTGCTGAAGTAGAAGAAGACATTGCTTCAGAGTATTTCTCAGATAGTTTTTGTAATAATTCGGAAGGTCATTTTTGTAATTTTTATAAAATTGCCATTTTACCCCTCCCGATAGTTACCTCGAGTCATTCTTGATTAGTCGGTGAAGTTGGTTTGAGAATTTTGAACTATTCGATAATTACGGTTAATTAATTAGCGGGTAAGTTTTAGATAATTAATTTATTTAGTTGATGGTTAATGGGTCAAGTCCATAATTTATTGGGCAAATTACAGAAATCACATACTTTTAAGGCAAAATTACAATTTATCCCTTAAAAGTTTATAATTACAGAAATCCCTCAAATGGATACAATAATATAAGCGCTGATACATTAATCTAATGCGCGAGATACATTAATCGTTAAGTAAGATACATTACATTTTATACATGATACACTAATCTGATGTACATTTTATACATGATAAACTAATCTGATGCGCGAGATACAATAATATAAGCGTTGATACATTAATCTAATGCGTGAGATACACTAATCTGATGCGCGAAAATGAGGGATTTTAGAGATTTGTAAAACTTATAGGGGATAATGATAATAAGTAAACTAAAAATTGAGATTTCTGTAATTTTTCCTAATTTATTTAAGAACCTATACAATCTGGCCCATACCTATTAAAATAAGTTATTAAAATTTATCACTTTTAGTACATAATTATTATTAATTTAGAAAAAAGAAAATAACGAGAAGGAAGACCTAACATATGCGTGCGGCGAACACAGAATAGAGGGAGATCGGCAACACTCAACTCTCAAGTAAGCAAATTTAGTTGAATGCAACTGTATGCCTGCAACTAATAATTTCTAATTGCTGAAAATATAATAAGACTCAATCCTACACTAAATTGATTTGTTAAGGAATTGGAATTTGAATTGTTTTAATAGTTGATCACTGTACCAATTTGGTTGATTTTTAGGTTTAGTGGGGACTAGGGTGGACTCCCCAATGATCACTGATGATGAGTGGAATGGAAATATTTCATTCTGCAAATTATTTCCGTCACTAGTTGTTCGGTTCCTTATTTGTTGTTGTTATTATTTTATTTTAATAAAAAAAACTTATAAGTAAATAGACCCTTTAAAAAGTAAGGTTGTTTCAATATGAATTTAGGGGCAATGATTTGACATTATGGCAAATGGTGAACCAATCATTAGAGAAGGTTTTAGTTTATAGGATAAGTTCACCATTTGGGTTGTGATATGCGTACAGGAAGTTTTATGGACCTATTATCAGAGCTATGGATAACGAGAAACTAAGGAAGAAACATACTAGGAGAAAGTTAAGAAAAATAAAAAGAAAATTAAAGAAATTATATCCGGAATATAAAAAACTCAATATCACAAAAACTGATAACGACAAATTAGATCAATTAATAGATAGTATATCTAAAATAGAATATAAATATATTCAATACTTAAAGAAACAATGAATAACGAGAATGAAGAATATAGACAAAAACTTAACAAAATAATTATAGCAAAAAGACAAGAATTGAGACATAGGCAAAATAGACTTAATAGTAATATATTTGCAGGAATTTGTAAAAAATCTATAACAGCACAGAGGAAAACTATTTTATATCTACAAATACAAATAGAAAGCTTAGAATATACACTACAACACAATTTATAATTGTTCTAATAATCTTATAGCTTCCATAGCTTCTATCCAATATTGTAAATATTTGTAATTCATTTTAATCTGAATTTATTTCTAAATCGTACCATTCTATTCTTTCATTATCTAAATATAGATCTTGTAAATCTATTTCATACCATTCTTGATTTAATATATCTTCTAATTCGTAGTCATCAAATATTTTTTCCCATATGATTCTTCTTAATTCAATTATCTCTATACCGTTAAGTATATAAACCATTAAAGTATAATTTTAATGATTTAACAGAATTTAAGATACATATAAATGAAT